>NW_025777637.1:0-93441 GCF_021130785.1 Homalodisca vitripennis | reverse complement strand
AAAACACTGTCCAAATAGGAATTCACCACCAGTCAGCTACTTCAACTTGTTTTTCACCCCAGTAATATTAGATATGTTTGTAAAGTACACACATTTATATGCTAACTCCTATTTGAGGAATATATATATATATATATATAATATATATATATATATATATATATATATATAATATTTATAATAAAAATAATCACAGTTTCGAACATTCTTTGTTGTCACAGCTGATAAATACAATTTTACATTGGTGTGGTAAAAGTGACATAACAATGTTAATTTTAAAGATTTTGAAGTGAAAATGTGTACAGTTATTCAGAATTAAATGCTCTTTCAGTTTTTTATACATAGTTACAAGTCTTGTATTTTTTTCAATGATGTTATTGAGTGTGAAAATAGAAAAAACAAAAAAATTTGGAAAAATATCTTTGGTAAGTAAATATTTTTATTACTAGATATAGTTCCATGGCAGTTTTATATTATGTTTTGGTAAACTGCAGTTTGTGAAAAGAAAATTAAAAGAAAAATTAGGTTGATAGCTAAAATAAATAACCAAACTATGAATTTTTGTTTAAAACGCTTACAAATTTGCTAAAATAGGCCTGGCACTTTTCGGTACACTCACTGGAAAAAATACCCGGCACATTTCAGTACACCAACCCCCCAAATATGCCCGGCACTCAAAGGGTTAAACTAATGACTTATTATGTTTAGAACACAGAATCAGAATCAGAATCAGAATTATCTTTATTTATAATCATCAAGATTACAAATGGTGTCAACATTTAAACAACTACAATGGCCTTTTAATTCTGAGGTGGCTGGGTCAGTTCTGGAATGTTCCTTGTAGGAATTCCTCGAGAGAATAGAAAGGTCTGTCTAATAGCCATTTCTTCAACGCTGCTTTCAGTGAGGAGCTTCTCTTGTGTTGCAGTTCTTGTGGTAGCCTATTGAAGAATTTCCTGCCGATGTACGATGGTTTAGATTCATACAGCTTCATGTGGTGTGCTGGGAGGTTGTACAGTGCGCCATTTCTGGTATTGTGACTGTGAATGTCTCTATTTCTTGGCAGGTATTCTCCATCGACATGTAACACGACTTCTAATATGTACATGGAAACAACTGTCATAATTTTTAGATTAATGAAAGCATTTCTACAACTTTCCATGTGTTGTAGGTCTGCCAGGGACTCTGACTGCTTTCTTCTGGATGATCAGAATTCTTTTTAGAATTTGTTGCTGATGTGGCACCCCACACTGCAATGCCATATCTCAAGCTGGCTTTCAAAAAAAGAGAAGTAGGCAGTTCTAGCAGTGTTTGTGTTGCTAAGGGATTTTATTTTGTTTGATCATAAACATGCTGGTGTTAAGTTTTTTGCAGAGAGAATCTATATGTGGTGTCCAGGTCATCTTCTCATCAATTGTCAGTCCCAGGAACTTAACACTTGTCTCCATTTGTACTTCTGGTATAACTTTGACTTCAGATGCTCGTCTTCCAAATGCTATCTGGCTGGTTTTGTTTGGGTTTGCAACCAAGTCATTTCCATTGCAGTACTGGTATGCCATGTTTTAGAGCAACAATAGCATGACACTGCTAGTTCGTCTGGTGATTGTCCATTCAGCAGAAGCGTTGTATCGTCAGCATACATTAAAGGGGAGCAGAAATCGCCTAGGTACTGTGGCATGTCGTTAACAAACAAGATGAAAAAGTGCTGGTCCTAGAACCGACCCTTGAGGCCACTCCTCTTTGAAACTGGGAGAGGTTTCGAATCGTATTTCCTCTGTGATTCCTCTGTGTGTGTGCTTCAGTTCTACTAGCTGTTGTCGGCCCTTGAGGTAACTTTGAAACCATTTGTTAGCAGTTTCACTTAACTCCGATGTGTGTTAGTTTTTTAATGATGAGTTCATGACTGAGGCAATCAAACGCCTTACTTAGGTCGAGTAGAATTGCTGTTGAGAAATTACCTGCCTCCAAGTTGTCAACAAATGGTTTCAGTTAGCTTTATCATCGCTGTGATTGTAGATTTTCCTGTAGTGAAACCATGCTGACAGTCACTGAGAAGGTAGTTTTAATGGAGCAGTGATCGAGCAGTCTCCTTAAACACAATCTTTTCACAGACTTTAGATAAAGTTGAAATAAGCGAGATCGGTCTGTAATTGCTTACCTCAGACTTTTCACCATGTTTAAACTTGGGATAGATCTTTGAGATTTTCAGTCTTGAGGGAAACTTTCCTTCTTTGAAAGATTTGTTTAAAGATAGTGACAAGGGGGAAGGTAAGCTCGTCCACACAGTGTTTCAGCATTTTGGAGGAGATCTCCATCTATGCCAGAAGAGTTTTTCGACTTTAATTCAGAGATGATTGCCCTGGACTTCTGATGTGTCTGTAATATGTGATGGCGTTTAGTTTTTTTATTGGCTCATGGACTATGGGTTGAATTGCTTTTCTCTCAGAGTCTGGGATTCTACTTAGAGTTTCTTCAGCTGTATTTATGAAGTATGTGTTAAAGCAGTCAGCAACTTTTTTGGGACAGGATGATAATTCTCCATTTATTTGGAGTTTGAGCTCTGAAGTGCTTTTCTTTTTATTTCGAGCGTTATTTATCACTTCCCATGTGGCCTTTGATTTGTTTACTGCCCTTTTCTATGTATTTAGCGGATTGCCTGTTGTCTAAGTAGCTTAAGTCTTTGATCATAGGTTCTCTATTTTACATTTGCCTCTTCTTTTTCGGATTGATTCCCTGTCACTTCATATTGTCTTTGATATTTTAAATAGTCTTCTTTTAGTCTGAGTGCTTCCTTGTCTGAGAAGTGTTTTGGCTTGTGTTTTTCTTTTAGATCTCTTGTTCTTCCTGGGGCATGCCGAGTCCAAGGCTTTTGTGAAGATGAAGTTAAACTCATTGTATGCTTCCTCTGTGGTAGGAGCTTTGACTACATCCTGCCATGTTTCCCTAGAAAGCTGCAATTTCAGTTCATCCAGGTTTTTCTAATTGCAAGCTCCTACACACCTTGATAGGTTGTTTAGCAGGGAGTTCTGTAAGGATTGTACAAATTTGTGCGGTGTGGTCTGAAAGTCCGGCTTCTATTACTTTGCTTGTGATTTTCTCTTTCCGTTATGTTGGTGCAAATACAGTCTATTGATGTACTTGATAGCATAGTTATCCTTGTAGGTGGTAGGTTCAATCTACGTATGTTGTGAGATGCTAGTACTTCATTTAGTTTGATCATTTTCCTGTTCGGTTTGAGAATGTCTATATTGATATCCCCCATAATAAGTGTTTGGGAATTTTCTATTTTGGTAGTGTCAATAGCGGCTGGAGAGTTTATTCAGTGCCTCATCTATATTTGCATCTGGTGGTCTGTATATACCCAAGATATTAAGGTGTGTCCCTATTCCATTTTATTTGGATCAACGACATTTCACACAGAAGTTCTTCACAGTGCTGTGATATATCTATTGGTTCTGTGTACTCTACAAGATTTTCAGCCACAAAATATTGCTACTCCCCCTTTTCTATGGTGTTTTCTGCTGAAATGTGATTTAAGGCAGTACCCTGGTAATAGTTCTACATTTTCAATTTGGTCCGATTTGAGTCCATGTTCACTTAGAATTACTATACTTGGTGTATGTGTTACAGTCTCTATAAAATGTATCAATCTGTTGGCCTTGTTGGAAACTTCTTGAATGTTTTGATGAAGGATTGTTATGCTATGGTTTGGTTCAGTGTTTTTTCCCTGGTTCTTTTCTTGGGGCTTGTTACTAAAAAAGACCTTCCATCCTGAGAGTAGGTGTTGTTCAGCCCTGCCATTTGTGTTGAGCAGATATTTTTAATGCTTTTCTCAAAAAAAATCTTCAATTGTTTCAGTTGGTTCAAGTTTTTGTCGCCGTGATTGGAGGGGATATTGTAACCTTAAATTTGTTGGTCACTTTTTTTAATCAAGACCGATACTTTGTTCTCTTAGTTGCTGTTGTAGTGATAATTCTTGTTTTTTATTATACTGTGTGTTATCTTCTTTGTTATCCCTACTTTTTGCCATCTGGAGTGAGACACTGAAGAGATTCTGTTTTTCTAGATGGTGATTTGGTGAGCCTGTGTGGAAGGGGGCTTGACAGACAGTTTATTTTTTTATGGCGTGCGGTTTGATGTTTTATTCTGAAGGTTCCAGTATTGCGATTTAATGGTGGTGTGAGGTGTTAGTGATGTGTTCGGGAGAGGCTCCATGTGTGTTGCTGATTTATTCCTGTAGAAACCTTAACCGTCCTAGCATCTGTCAGTTCCTCTGAATTACAATACTCTGGTCTCCATTCAGCTGACTCGGGTTGACAAGTCAGTATTGTTTTGTGGGACAGTTCAGGCTGAGACTTGGATCTGGTACATTTGGGTTGTAAGTTATGGATGAGCTTAAATTGTGACACACTGTCAGATGTGAGGTAAGGCTTAAAGCTGTCTAGAACAGTTCTAATATAAGTCTTGATTGCGTTGTCATACTCCATTAACCTAAGTTCTAGTGTTCCATTTACATGTTTTGAATTTTGAACTGATGAGTTTAGGGAGTTGTAGTTCTTCTTTTTGGGCTAAAAATGCTATGCTTGAGCTTGTCTGACTGCTTGTTTGTCTCCTTAACTGTTACTTCCAGGTGTTGTATTTTTTCTTTTAAGGCCTCGTTTACAGAGGACAGCTCCTTTATTTGATCTGAGTATGTTGTCATGTCTGCCTCAGCTTGTTTAATAAGATCTTCATTCAGTGCACGCTCTTGTTCAAGCTTATTTCGGAGAGATGATAATTCGTTGTGCAGATTATCATTTTCATCTTTGAGTTCTTTTACTACCTCATTTACTATATTGAGATTGTCTTCGAGTTTAAGTTCATGTTGGGATTTTTCTTGTCTAGTTTCGTGTAACTGTTGTTTCAGATAGTTGTTCTCATTTAATAATGCATTTCCTAGTTCTGCAGCTAACACAACATTCAATTAGTTTGACTACGATAAACTGTTTGATATTAATATTGGAAAAAATATTGTTCATTGTTACTACATTCTAACTTCTCAATAATGTGAAATGTTAGAACATTTTCATGACAATTTTACTGAGATAATCTTTTAATTAGTAGTCTATAAGTGTTAAAGATGTCAACCAGTACACATTCACTATTTGTCTAGGTACCCATATATTTTGTTAATATTTGAAAGTTAATTTTGAGTTTTGATTCGACAATGAAGCACTTTTTGGATCTAATAAACAAAGTGTTTATATCGTTAACGTTGTACCAATAGCAAGACCTAAGTGACAACTCTTGGGTTATAATGTGATAAGCTAACCTCTTATCTAATACAGAAAACATTGCGTACCTCTTAAACTTCGCCTGTTGTTTGGGCCCACCTTCCACCACTACAACATTGCAATCCTTGAACATGACCACACAGCCTGTCATAAACAACTGTTTGGCATTGGTCTCTATCTTGAATTTCTTAGAAGCATTGGTCAACTCTCTCACCCTAGAAAATACAAAATTCTTTTTAACATGATGTTGTTTTTTAAAAATAACAACACAGTCTGTAATAAATAGCTGTTTGGCGGCCATCTTGAAAGTACTTCTTGAAAGTATTGATCATTTCTTAAACACTGCTAAAGTACATAATCCTTGAACATAATGATATTCCTTTTGCTAGCCCTGTGTGGTGTGATGATGCATATTCCTTTGATGGTTGACCAATTTCATTAATTACTACTGTCTAAGTGATGTATGTTTATTTTTACTTTGTAATTATTATTGAACAACATTTTAGCTTTATGTATCTTTTTCCTAAATGTGGTACTTCCCAAATAATAAATTACATAAATTATTGTATTTTTATCTGATGATGTAATTGATTTATACTTGCATACTTAATAGGTTTAACTCTAGTTAAACTATTAACTAGCTAGTTTTAACTCTGTACAGTCAGAATATAGTGAGTGTCACAAAAATGAGCCTAGACAGTCAGGATAATATATCTAAATGGATGGATACATGTTATGTAAATGGTTAAAAACTTGACATGTAAACAAATAAGATAGATTATATGAATAAAACTACTGTATTTGTATATCTTTATCAGGACCTCATTTATAAATTTTATAATTGTAGCAGCATTCAGTACTTAACTTTATATTCTCTATTGTTATTTAAGACAGAAGTATCACAACTGAATGCTCAAATCAAATCAAATCAAAACATCCTTTAATAACATGTTCATTGAGAAACAGAAATGGTGTCAATTATACATAGTCATAACTCAAATCACATAGAGATACAAAATTATACATTTGTAAATGAGTCAGTGAAATGTTTTAACAGATAAAGCGTTCTTTGGAATCGGTTTAGTCATGTTGAAGGAACTCGTTGATGGAGTAAAAGGGACGTTCGGCCAACCAGCTGTGAAGTCTTGATTTCAGCTTGCTTCCACTTCCTGTTCTTATGTCCCTTGGTAGACGGTTGAAGAATTTAGCACCTTTATATGTGGTTTTTTTCTCATATTGAGTGAGGCGATGTGCTGGGAGGTTGTAGAGGTTGGCATTACGTGTGCAGTAGGTGTGTAGATTCCGATCCTCTCAAGAGATCTTCTCCATCCACGTACATCACAACTTCTTTGATGTAGAGTCCAACAATCGTTAAGATATTTAATGATTTAAATGCTTCCCTGCAGCTGTCAAGTCGTTGCAGTCCGGCTAAAGTTCTGACTGCCTTTTTTTGAATGACCAGGATTTTCTCGATGTTTTCTGCAGAAAGCTGCACCCCAGACGGCAAGGCCATACCTTAAGTGTGTTTCGAAGAGTGCAAAATATGCAGTTCTTGCTGTTGCTAGGTCACTAATGGCCTTAATTTGTTTAATTGCATAGACACTAGTGTTTAATTTTTTTACAAAGATTTTCCTATGTGTGGGGTCCAGCATAACATGTTGTCTAGAGTTATGCCTAGAAATTTCACTTGGCTTTCCAAGGTGACGCCTGGTATCTGTGGTACATCTTCGTTTCGGTGCCCAAATCCAACTTGGTTAGTTTTTGTAGGGTTGACGACCAGGTCATTGTTATGGCAGTACTGATAGGCCATGTTAAGAGCTATGTATGCGGTAACGGCTAATTTATCAGTTGTTTTGTCATTTAGTAACAGTGTCGTATCATCCGCATACATGATGGTAAAACAGTAGTCCTGAAGAAGTTGGGGCATGTCATTAGTGAATAAAACGAAGAGGACTGGGCCCAGCACAGAGCCTTGAGGTACGCCACGGGTTACTGGCAATGTATTTGATTGCACATGTTTGGTAATGCCATTTTCTGTGTGCTTGAGCTCCACCAGTTGGTGTCGTCCAGTTAGGTAGCTTTTGAACCAGTCTTTGGCTTTCCCTGATATGCCTAAGGCTTCCAGTTTTGTTATAATGAGGTCATGGCTCAAGCAGTCGAATGCCTTTGAAAAATCTAAAAAAAGTGCAGTAGAGAGTTTTCGCTGTTCGAGGTCGTCAATAACAGATTCTATGAGTTTAATCATGGCTGTTGTTGTTGACTTGCCCTTAATAAAGCCATGCTGTGCGTTTGTGAGGAGACAGTTTTCGTTGCAGTATGTCAGGAGTCTTTTAAGGACTATTCTTTCACATAGCTTTGAAAATGTTGATATTAGGGAGATCGGTCGATAGTTTGCTAGCAGTGGCTGGGCAACCCTTTTTGTGTTTTGGATACACCTTGGAGATTTTCATTTCCTGATGGAAAAAGTCCTTGATCAAACGATTTATTGAATATAACTACCAGTGGTGTGCTAAGTTCATTGATACAGTGCTTTAAAAGTTTTGGTGATATTTCATCATTGCCGGAAGAACTTTTTGGTTTGAGATGTTTTACTATTTCTTTAATTTCTTGGTTCAGTAGTGTGAGGCAGGGTTGAGAATGTGTGATTTAATGTTTTTTTGTGAATGGGCTATTGCATTTGATCTCTTTTTATTACTTTTTAAGGTTTCCTCCGCGATGCTGGTGAAGAATTTGTTTAGGTGGTCTGCAATTTTTCCTGCATCTCGGACTATTTCACCTTCTATTTGGAGATTTATTTCATGTGACTGTTTTTTCTTGACTCTTACATTGTTTAATAACATCCCAAACAGCCTTGGACTTGTTGTCAGAATCATTAATGTAATTTTTAGATGCCTCCTTTCTTAATGACTTAAGCCTCAAGTCATATGTTTTTTTTCACTTCAGCGGCCTTGTCTCTTGTCGTTAGGGTCTCCTGTTACTTCATAATGATTTAGAGCTTTTAGGTAACTGTTTTTTAGTTTTAAAAGCATCTGCATCTGCGAAGTGTTTAGGTTTAAGTCTGTGTTTTTGCCTTTTCTTTATTTTAGGGCAGGCCGTGTTGAAGGATAGGGACAGTTTAGCGCTAAAAATATTATATGCTTCTTCTGCTGTCGGGGCATAGATGACAGGTTGCCAGTCCTCTTCTTGAAGTAAAGCTTTCAACGTGTCAAGATTTCGTCGTTTTAGGCATCGGTAAAGTATTTGTGGTCTTTGTGGTTTCTCCGGGTAAGTTATATTGCACATTTGGGCTGTGTGGTCTGAGAGGCCAGCATTTATTACACTTGCATCAACATCTGTCGAGTCAAGGTTAGTACAAATACCGTCTATGGATGTTTCAGAGTGAGCTGTTATTCTAGTAGGAGGTAAGTCCACCCTTGTCAAATTATGGAGAGCTAAAACTTCATTCAGTTTAATTGTCTTTATGTCAGGGTTGATGCTGTCAATGTTGATGTCACCCATAAGGACTAATGGTAAGTTCTCAGTTTTTGTTTCCTCAATTACTTGTGAGAGTATGTTTAACCCATCATCCAAGTTCCCCGCTGGTGATCTGTACACTCCCATTACATGAATAATTCTTCTGTCTACCTTGATCTTTATCAGCGCAAGTTCACATGCGATTTCTTCACAGTACTGGTGTATGTCAATGGATTCTGAATATTCTTGTAAGGTTTGATTAACATAGATAGCTACACCGCCTTGTTTGTGTGTTTTCCTGCTGAAATGAGCCTTTAAACTGTAGTTGGGAATGTGGCAACATCCTTCGATTTGTTCTTGCTTAAGGCCATGCTCTGTCAAGATTATAATTTCAGGATTGGTATCTTCTATTAGATGGAGGAGTCTGTCTATTTTATTAGAGACACCCTGGATATTTTGGTGAAGGATACTTAATCTGGTTTGTTTTGAGGCTGGCTTGTCTCTAAAAAATAGGTGGATGTGCTGGGATAGTTGACATTGTGTCCAGTAGACATGAAGTCTTTATTGGTATTGGAATGCAGGCTAGTTGGTTTTATTAAAGGAGTGGTTTATTTTTGTGTAGAAATCAATGTGTTTCCTGAAAAAATCCTCCAGGTCTTCGTCAACGGGTCGTATTCGTGCAGTTATTGGGGGTTCTTTCCCGGTTCTTGAAGGACATGTTGACACGTATGGTTCTTTTATGTTTATTGGGGGGGGAGTTGTGATTGTCTTGGGGGTTTGGCCTTCAGTAAGGTTTTTCTGCATGGGAAGTGGCGGCTTTCATCTTTTGCACTTGAAGGGAGACACTGAATTTGTTCTCTTCTTTCTTATTGACAACTGGTTTTCTTGCATTATTGTGGTATCTTTTATGTTTGTGTGAGGGGGTTTTTGAACGATACGTGCATTCCTCTGCATTTTTCGTAAGTGTTAGGTTCTTTATTATTGCTTCCAGACTTTTAAACTTTTCTTCCATGGCATTATGGCTGTTTTTTAAGAGTCCGATTTCCAAGAGAACTGAGGGGAAGGTATTATTTGTTTGATAGTCATGGGCCAATGTTTGAGTTCCTGTAGTCCTGAGCCTCCTGTCAGTTTTTTCAGGTGTATGTTGCTGCAGTGTCATAATTTTACTCTCTAATTCTTCAATCTTATTTTCATAGTCTTGAATAAGTTCGATCTGTTTTCCGTCATGGTCCTCAAAAAATAGTTTGTGCTTCAACCACATACAGTTTTTCCTTGGTCAACTGTGCTTCGAGCTCGGATATCTTTTCTTGGAGCCTTTCCATATGTGCGACATACTTTCCTTCGCAGTTTTCTAACTCCTCTACTTTGGCTTCTAGACTATTCAGTTTGTCTTGGAGTCTACGATTTTCATTTTTTAAGTAGTTGTTTTCCTGGAGTAAAGCGGATCCGATTTTGGCGGCTACTATCAAGCTTTCCTCGCTACTCTGTGTGTCACATTCTGTCAGACTTTTTTCGAGTTCTTGGAGTGAGTTGCTTAAGGGGTTAAGTTCAGAGTTGTTGTTTATATGGGGTTTTAGTTTGAGGGAGGTCCTGTGAGACAGACTCCGCCATTACTAAGGGCTTCATTAAATTTTTTGTTTTTAAAATTGTTGGTTTTTTGTTTCCCATGTATGTGCTTGTATTCTGTGTATAGGCATATGTCATTTTGTCTGATAATGGCGGTGGTGTCTTCCCCAAAAAATGTAACTGTGTATTTCATAGTTTTGTTGTTTTCTGTAATTTCTTTTATTTGTGCTGGCCAGTAGGGGTAACCTTTAATTTTGGCAAAGACTAAAGTGCCAACTTGATATAGAGAATTATTGTTTGTTGCCATCTTGATTAGAGGTGGGGCAGATTGATTAAATTCCAATAAATAAAGGTATTAATGTCCTTCAGTAATTGGTGTGCTACTAGCAGTGAGCACATGTGCTGTTGTTGCGTCCACAACTTCAAGGCACTGCTTGATTCCAGTTCAAATACAGTTTTTATGCCAGTATTGTTTGATTCCTATTTTCAATTTGTAGAGTTTAAATACAGTTTATTAAGTCTTTTTTTTAGCCTTAATTTATATAGATTGAAATACAGTTTTTTTAGGCCAGGTTTGTCTGCTTCCTATTGTTAATTTTTAAACTTGAAATCATTAGCAACTACTCAATTCATCACCATGATACCAAGTTAAACCCTATCAATAAACTACTAAACATGTCTGTCAAGTAATAATAATAATTATGCTATTAACTTTCACAAAACTGTAGGATTAAAAGAAAAATTAGATTAATGTCAAAATGGAAAACTGTTTTTTTATAACGAGGTTTGACAGATTCCTCGTGGTTAATGTTTTTAAATGTCAAAATGGAAAACTGTTTTTTATAACGAGGTTTTGACAGACTCCTCGTGGTTAATGTTTTTAAATGTCAAAATGGAAAACTGTTTTTTATAACGAGGTTTGACAGATTCCTCGTGGTTAATGTTTTTAAATGTCAAAATGGAAAACTGTTTTTTATAACGAGGTTTGACAGATTCCTCGTGGTTAATGTTTTTAGATGTCAAAATGGAAAACTGTTTTTTATAACGAGGTTTGACAGACTCCTCGTGGTTAATGTTTTTTCATGCGTCAGGTTGTAAGAGAAATCAAGGTCAGGTGGGAAGCAGGTCTGTTGATTGTTGTCAGCTGTATAAGCTGCTGTCAGTAGGTCAGGTGTGGAATGTGACGCTGTCAGCACAGTCAGCACTGTTTCCAGTTGTCACCATATGGCTTGAGTTTATTCAGTGGTTTTAAGTAAAGTATTCTAGACTGTGTAAATACAATTTTTGACTTGTAGTGTTTATAAGCTTGTTATTATGGTTTCATTGGTGATAAAGTTCTTTTATTGAAAAAAATGCTTGAGATTAGATTGCAGTTTAGTTCTTGTGTTACAGTTAGTTTCTTATTGTTATCTTGGATTCTTGAGTAGATTAATTTTCTTCAAGTTTTATGGTGAAAATGGACTTACAGTAGTTCCAGGTAAATATCTGCACACGTGAGTAAATATTTGTTGTTGAAATACACACTTAAGTACACTTTTAACTATGCTTTGTGTAGCCTGTGCATAAGAGAATGGCAGGTATATTTACTATAACTGAGAAACCAAACATAGCTGTTTCATTAGTGCACTATATTTGCATATTCATTAGCCCACCAATTGACAAATTAATAATATTCATTATATCCTGCACCATATCATTTGTATGATGTTTATACATGTCAAAGAAAACAAGGTTATAAATTAAGTTTCTAATTGCACAAAATGGAATATACTACATTCTAGAAGCTTTTTTCTTACTGGAATTGTTCATAAATTTAAAAACAAACACTCCAATAATATACTTTTTATTTTTGTAAGACCTTACGTGCTCAAGGAACACATCATCAGATTCACATAACTGAATAAAAGTGGTTACAATAATAATATTATCAATTTTGTACTTAATTAAAAACACATGTCATTTAAAATACAAGGAGATAAGCTATGGAATATACTAAGTGAACAAGATCTACTGTTCGAAAATAGTTATGAATTACTATTAATATTTCATTTTGAAAATTAGCCAGCCACACTTTGTCACAAATTTAAGTCATTCTGGATTGAAATTCTAACAAAATTGGATTTAACAAATTGCCAAATATTATCTTAAATACATAACAGTTTACACACAAGAATACAAATACGAACATTTTTATATAGTTAAATAACATTGACATAAAATTAACAAGTTAAAATTATTTTATGAGTTGTTTGGTAAAGAAACATGGTATGTATGTTACTGTCAAATAGTGGAAAATCTATTGTTTTTTTTCATAAAATGTTGGACCTCGCCAAATGTTTGAATCCAAAGAACATTCTAGAAAACATTTTGAGTTTCTTAATCTGGGTGTCTACTGCTCAGGTATAAGTTACTTCTGGTGACTTTCAGTGTGACCTTTGAAGCAAAAGTTCTATGAACTTTAATGGCATTTTTGTCAACCATTACGAAAAGTAACATCTTTATAAAGAAATATTTAGGGTATATTTCGCTAACTAAACTAGTAAATATATGCACAGCTAACAGAGAAGAAACATTTTTTAACAAACAATAATATAACCTAACTGTGTGTGTAGTGTTCTGCAAACCCAAGCAGTTTAATTCATACCAACACTTGTAAAAAATAAAAACAATTTTATCTAGTAAAGTCAAGACAAATATGAGCTTAAAGTGAAATATTACGGGCAAAAGCATGATAATTTGTTAATCTATGTACTCAAAGTCTCACAAACTTTAGAGATTGGTACTTTGCGAAAATGCTGAACAGCTGACGTCCTACTTTGCATAATCCCGAACAGCAGTCCAAGCTAAAACCAGCAGGGATTAATTCTGGCTCATTTACACCTTCCAGTTGAACCTACCACAGAGCACAACAAAAACCGACGTGTTAGTTAAATCTGGGCAACCTTATGGATGTCCAGGAGCAGCACATCACTAACCACAATTGTCGAGATTCTGGGGTGCAAGGGTAATTCAATAGGTCTAGTCTACAGTGGGAGATGACTGGTGGTGTTGGCGGGATTCATTTCCTAAGAATCACGGATTCTTGCTAGCCTCAACATAAGGATGTGCCACTCCCTGCCTGCTGTGACTGGAGAGGCGGGTTCTGAGCTGGCCTCCCCTTCTTTCGAGAGGACATGACTTGAGATAAATGCTCTAAGTTCTTCCTCGTGGATCTCAATAGGAGGCGACCCCAACCCCCAACCTTACCCATCCAGAATATCTTGTCACACCGGAAGCAGCGCAAAGGTCCTTAAAGAGCTAGGTACAATTTATAAGCTTATTGTCCTAAGAGAACAATAACAACAAAATCAAAGCTAAATATGATTTACAAATCTCAGGTAAATTGTTAATAAGATTATCCATATACAATTTCTCAAACATAAAGTTACAAAAAACGTTTTAGCGATCAGTAGTTTGTGTACTACCAATCAGCCGATAATGACTCAGCAGGTCTCCGCATATTCAATAGCCAAATCCCATTGATTGATTCTTGAATCTGAATCTTTGTTGAAGATTCGCTGCATTTGAGATTCGGCTTCAAATATTACAGTATTGTACATTACTAATAAAGACCTTTAATCTGATGTACTACTTGACGTATGCTCTCATTTAAGATTTCCTAACTCCTTGAGAGTCATTCCCCTGACATAACAAAAAAATTGGTAGTTGAAAAATAGGTTTATAGGGTGCAGTAAGTAATGATGTACCAAGGTGTATTGCTTTACCTGTAATCGGTAAAGTATCTGTTTGGGAATTATCAAGCCATGCGGAGCTTTATGATCACACTGTATATATTAAATTCATAAAAAAGAACTCCACAAAGCATAAGTGTCGAATGAACCAAATAGAAATAACTGACAGGGCTCACCTGTAGACGGTGACATGCACCCCTAGAGAAGTGTCCTCTTGGAGACGTCTTATCTTCTTCTCCCGCCTCTGCTCATCTGTCAGTTTACGTGAAGCGTTGGCATCCTCGTGTGCCTTCTGTCGCTTAGCCATTTGCGCTTTCACATGGGCCTCTACCTTGGTGGGGTCCTGCACCGCTTCAGTCCCCAGCACTCTCATAAGGTTCGAGATTCGCAGCTGGATTTAAAGACGAAAATCTGATTACAATCAAAAAATTGATAAAACAAAATTCTGAAAGTGTTAATATACAATCAATAGCATAAATACATTTTGTGTATTTACTAAGATTACATAAACGGTTACTATTTATTTATACAATTGATTAATGTACATTGATTTGTTTAAAATAAACAAATAAATGTATTGATAAACAAATGTATAAAAAAAACCAAAAAATGTACATACTGTTAAACCAAATATACTATTTCAACGTAGTTAATTAAGATTTCATTTACAGGAAATGTATAATCAAAATATAAGGCTTTATTTTTTTCCACCATTATACGTGTTGACAAAATGTTCCAAAAAGGGGTTAAGAGCACAATTTTTGACCTGACAACAAATCTGGAAAGCTTATTGCCAAAAACTGAACTGTTTTTTTTAATTTCTAAGGCCAAAGTTTCTTCAGTGTTTTAAGGGTTAATTGGTTTTTCCATCAAATTATAAAAAAGTTAGAATCATGGGTTGCAATGCATCACTTGCTAGATGAAATGTTCAACGTATTGTTTGAATTTGACAGTTGTAAAAAATCTATGCAGAATATACAACAGGGTAAATATAAATGGCATAAGTTGCAAATACAATTGTTAATTAAACTTTAGTTTCATAATACACGTGATATGCAAATATCTAGCAACTAAGCTCAAGTGCCAGATAATTTATATTACTCTAAATGTCCCCATTGCTAAGGTCTTGACATTATTTATTTTCTACAATACATTTAGGAACTTCCAATCAATTTACATCCAAAACGTGATCCTAATATTAGTAGATCAAGAATAATTCAAAAGAAACTTACTTTTGGTTCTGGTGGGGGTTCCAAACCCAATCTGATTTTTTCTTGTTCTTCCTTCCAAGCCTCTCTTCTATTCTGCCTTCTTAATTTCTTACGCTCTTTTTTTGTTAAAAATACATGCATATGAACAGTTTTTAAGGGTTCACCTGTAATAATCAACACACAATCATAGCAAATCAGGGATTCAATAAAACATAGCTAATGATGGATCTTATTAGTGACATCAAAATATTTGTTCAAACTTATTTTCTTATACTTACTTGGAGGCTTGACCTGAATTGGATGTTCTACTAAATTTGTTATTGTCTGTGCCTTTATTAGTGGGTATCCTTCTTCATTTAGGTATCTAAAACATTAAAAAAAAAAAACAGAATATGAACATTATTTTTATTAATTAATTAACACTACAAATGCTTTTACTAAGGACTAATCAGTTTGCCATACGGAAGTTTAATAAAAACACTGTTTATCAGTTTTCAGTGATTTTCAAAAACAAGACCACAAAGAATGTAATAATAATAATAATAATAATAATAATCATAAAGAATTTATATGGTTGGAATTACCATTATTTGTTTCTTAGTGTGATCAAAAAGATTTCTAATTGTATTTCAAGTTTAACCGCTTTAAAAAATAATTTAAAATACACATTTGTGTGATAAAAAATGTAGTTGAAAGTTCTATCTCAAAGTAATTAACAAATAAGTGGACAAGTTGAGATCAAGGTAGGCTGATTATACAGTAATACCATACCAATAGGCTGATTTGAACTTGGAACTAGCATATTAACTAAGCATGCTTGAATATTTAATATATTAAATCTCATGCACAAGTTTGCTTTCAAACTTTCCCTTCACCTTAATTTAAGTAGAATCCTCACGCTTTCTCTGAGAAAAATAAGTATGGGAAGGTTAGAAAAGATTATACAAAAAAAGATATATGCAAAAGTTAGTAGTAGATGAAATCTTCCTTGATATGTCTTGTCATACGATACATAAATTCACAGTTTGGTTCATTCAGTTAAGATTCAAAGCAGTGTACAATTTTAAATGCTCTTCACCTAAGGATGGTACTACAATGGAAGAGTACACTAAAATCAAAAGTTATCATTTATTTTTAATATTGAATTTCTACTCTTATTATTTTTTCTTTTTACTCCATGATAAAATTGTCACATGTTATTTCATATGATTGTACTCAGTTTGTTACAAAATTATATATTTTGCGATTTTCTCGTTGATATCATGATTACCTATAACACCAATGTAAAAATGTCTGCTAATGCTCAACCAAATTCCATTGAGTGACAAACAATTTTAACCCTAGCAGTGTGAGAAGCACATGTGACATGCACTTCAGGTTTTTTGGATTGTTCAAAACAGCCTTGCAACATGCACAAAAAATTGGACCCTTCTAAGAGATTTAGCATAGCTGCAGTGCTAGGGCTGCAGTCTATAGGTCAGTTTATTTCCAAGATATCATGCAGACAGACAGACAGAAATAATATTTTCCAGCCCATCAAAGTAATAGGCTTCGCTAGTGCTCAGCTAACTATAATTTGTGATTGACCTGATTTGCCATCATCATCAACCTGTTATTTATCAAACTATTTATTTTTTTTTAATCTTTATGTTTCAGAACAAACATGTTATATTTAAGTAACTCACGTGTCTGCAGTTAATATAACAGAGTCCCACCACTCAACTGCTGGTATCTCGTCCACCTGAGTCTCAATCTTGGGTGCAATTTGTGCCAGCTTTGTAGCTGATGAGATACCGGTCTTGCGGGCAATCTGGGAGATTTCACTCTGTAGTTTCTCTAGTTGGGCCTGTTCACAATGAAATATTTTAGCAACGTCATTACTGATATGAATGTTTACTTGTAAATGGAAACGCATCTTAACCCTTTGAGTGCCGCGCGTTTTGCTATATGATATGCATAAATTCTGCAAGGGTCTGGTTTAAAATTCATAACAAATTTATTTATTGGTAAAATGTCTTGAGTTTTTTGTTTTTTTTTAGATAAATATATTTCCTTTACACTTATAATACATTGATTACTTATTTAACGTTTTTATACAAATAAAGAAAATCATTAACAAAAACTTTATGAGCAAAAACATTTAGTTTTTTATTTTGACACAACTTAGTGTTACTGAAATATTTTATTTTTTTACTTTTAGTTATTCTATCTTATACTCCATTTAATTCTTTACAAAAAGACATATAAACATTTTTTATACTTATAAATAAAGTTTGGAAAATAAATATGAAAATATGAACCACTACAAAACTAGAAATTTTCTAACTTAACCTAACAATCTATGTATTGTCTACACTGATAATGCTTAAATCTAATGCCTGCAATACTAGGTCTTCATTGTCAGCAATGTTTTTTTACGACTCATGGTTTATAAATATCACTGAACAAACATATTAAAAACTATACAAACGTATTTAGTAAAGTACTAGATGCTTACGATCGCCGTAACTCACGGGCGTCATTGTTCTACTTACACACACGCACTAGAACAACATACACAAACAAAATAATTTGAAGATACTAACAATACAAACCCATTTACACTTAAAAGCTTTCAATATCATTTGTGAAATAAACAGTAGTGCAAACAAAACACATGACGGCTCGTCCGCGTAGCGGCCGATTCTAAACGCGACTGACACGCTCACTTTAGAACCGCCGTAAAAATCAGAATCTAACCAAAATGCAACAAAACCTACATCAAAAGTTACGTTGAAGCCTTTGGAATGCGTATGTATAGTCATTGAGCCAATTTAGATAAATACTATATAAAATATAAGCGTTACTGCAGAAGTCGCTAACAGCGATTCTGGCATTTCTTGCATATAATGCGGGATCGCTGACAGCGATGCTCCGGCACTCAAAGGGTTAATAATCCTTATTTATTTCAAGATAGTTGTTCGAATGTTATTGTGCATGCCAATGTAAAGTTCACATCATGTCACAATTCCAGCAGACACAATACAGGAAATGGCATGTTCAATAATCTCAAAATCTCAACCCTAAACAAATCAAAATCAAATCAAATCAAAAAACATCTTTATTTCCATTATGGTACAAAAAATTTAGAAATCATAGGAGCACAATTTTTAAATTTATAATATAAAATTAGTTAATGTAATTAACACCAAAACATAAAACTGCAAACAAATTAAATACTTATTATATATACATATATACATACAGTATTGTATAGACTGCTCTAATGATTATGGAAATGTTTCCTCACATAGGTGCATAGCACCTGTGCGTGAGAGAATGAGTCCCATTAATTCAAAAAATAATTTTCTTAGGGAAATAAGATGTTAAAATAATGTTGTTTAGTAAAAAAAAAAATATATAATAGAAAAATAATTCATTTAATAATTATAAATACTGATAACGCTCATAGTGGTAAAGAAGAAAAAGCAATATGAGGTTACAAAAGAGACGCAATAGCAAACATGCTTATCAGTGAATGTAGGTAATTAAAATAAGGATAAACTACGAAATATTAGTTGATAAGAAATAAAAACCGACAGACAAAACGGACTCCTCAGTCAGGACAATGCTTGAGGCCTCTGCCCCTCCTTTCAATTAGCCTACCCCAAACTAATCTTACCCCGCACCTCTACCTACCACGTTGGCCACCAACACACACACACACGTACACGCAACGCACGCACGCATGCACGCACGCACACACACACACACACACACAAAACTATCACCATGCGATCACAAATATAAAAGCACGCTCCCATCCTGTAATCCAATTTTGGACATTAAATTCTGTAATCAGATGTTATAATCCTTTCCATATAATCATGACCCACACTTTTTTAACCAGTTTTTTACTTTTATTTTATAAGTTGATAATTTATATAAAAACATATCCTTGAGAAATTCTGGTAAATTTCTATAAATAATGTGAGAAACATAAAATGTATTTGTTTTTGAAAAAGTTCTATTTAGCCTGGGTGTAAATATGGAGGATGTAAAATTTCTTATTGCGTAATGGTGATTCGGAAATTCGAATATACTTCTGTAATTTTTGAAAATATATACAACAACTACTCTAACGAACACCTGTCTTATATCCAAAACATCCATTTCGGTGAACAGCGCCTCCGATGCGTAATGCCTATTTTTTTTCCCCAGTGCTGCTTTAAGTATTGCTTTCTGAGTTACAAACAGTGGATTTAAAATACTTCTATAACTAGCACCCCACATTATGATCCCCCCTCTAAAAGCGATTGAACATATGCGAAATAAGCTACTCTTATTTCTTCTAAAGTTAAAAAGTCATGCATTTAATAGTGTTTTTAGAATTTTTGAGTCATTTACACCAACTTTTGTTTTTGTAAGTTTCTTGTTACCAATCGTCAAGTTTCAAGATGGTGCTGTAAGTTTTGAGAAGTATAAAACAGCATATATTAACAATTGAACATACAATAACTACTGGAATCATAATTCCTTCTGATCAACCAAACATGCAACGATGATTTCTTATTACATAAGTAATGCACAAGTATGTATACTAGCAAGTTTTGAGATGACAGTTTATTCTGTTTAAATGGTATATTTAAGGGAAATTCTGGTTGCAATTATAGCAAGATTCATTCAAACCATTATTGACAACTGTTTATACTAAAAAACTTATAATAGGCTATGCGTTATAATCACTAGAAAGTAATAGAATCATGTATAATATCCTCTAATTTTTTAATTTCGAACATTTAAAAAATCCACAAATGAATCCGTAATAATATACACCATGTATGGTTAGAGGAGATTCTTGGGTAATACTTAAACCAATTGTTAAGTTTTGTTTTGTAAAAATTCTTTATTAAAGACATTTATCAACTAATGTTGCTATATGTTTTGAATTGTGTGTTAACAAAGTGAGTGTAATCAACATAGCTGACAATGCCTAAAGATATTTTAAGGTGAAAATATTTTAACATTTTTTTCCTCATTTTGCTAATTTAATGGCAGTTTTATACAGCACATTTTTAAATTTTATTTTTCTCTGTAGATACTGTCATGACCAGAGAAAATTTATATAAACATCAGAGTCTTACCTTCATTCGCATCCTATCAGCGAGCTGCTGGAACTTGCCGGGTTCATGGAACCGCAGAGCTCTTTTGTTGCGGATGCTGGGCTTGGCAGAGATTCGCGGGTCAAAGAATGAACTCTCACTAATGTCCTCCACTGTCTTCTCTTGCAGCTGTTGTCTGAACTCTTCCCTCTTTTTGGCCCGAATGTTGGCCTGCCATAAATCTCAAGTAAATTCACTTTTCTGTACCATATTAGATTTACAAAACTACACGCAGCCTTCAAATAAACCTCCACTTTAAAAAAGCCATTATGTTTAATTTTATATTTATTTTTAGTATTTTTGTTAGACTTGCAAATAAGTGACAAGATTCTCTAAGTTGTTCCATTGACAGTTGTTTGATTACATATTTTAATAAAAGTGCCAATTTTAAAATCTACTACATAAATTAAATAAGCAAAAAACGTAAACATTAACCCTGCAACTGGCTTTAAGCAATTATCGACGCATTAACTAGTTTCAAAATGGCACTAAGCAATTTTCGACGCATCAACTATGTCGTAATATGATCTCTCATAACAAGTCAATTTTTTACTTTGTTTGAAGTAAAACATACATAAATCTAAAGATAAAGATCCAAAGTTTCACATTATATCATAAAACGTTCTATAGTTACGTTATATCTTTCATTATAAAATTCTAAACTTGGATGTTCACATTTCCGATTGCCATTTGTTTGCGTAATTTTCCGAATACGCTAAAATTGCTGCATGTTTGTCAAAATTCCCTGTTGCGAGTTTACGTTCTACACGATCGTAAGTATCGTCATTGAAAACAGTGTATTCTTGGCTTTCAGAAACATCTTGTCAATAGCCAGCAGGAAAATAAATGTTCATAAAATAAGTGTTTGAAAAGCTTTTGTTTTGTAAAATCCCAAAATGCCTTATGCGTCGAAAATAGCTTAATTAAATTTTATTATTTTGTTTACTTTATCATTGTCTGAAAATAGTGAAAATCATATCAAAACAAAGAAGAAGAACTGCTATAAGCAAAAATATCGCCAACAAAAAACTATGAACTAGTATTTTATTTTTGTTCTGTTGCACAATCACCAACTCAGCCGGTACAGAAGAACAACGCATCGCTTAGTTGCCATGTTGATTTCTCTGTTGTTATTACGCTATTGCCGGTATTAGTGTATTGTTTGATATTTTATTTGGATATTTTAGACTTTTCATTATTCAGTGTGTATAAATAAAAGTTTGTTTAGTGTCTTTTTTTACTTAGTGAAGTGAAAAATTTAGAGGTTAGGTTAAGTTTTTAGTGAATTGGTTGGACTTTTGTGAAACTGAAAGTAAGCCTATGTTCATGTAGGTTCAGTGTTTTTTATTTTTTTGGAGACAATTTATATTAATTTCTTAATGAGTGTTAATTCAAACAGTAGTGGTATTAGGAATGTCTTGGTAGTGAATACAAAGGTATTTATAATAAAAGCATATTGATGTATTTTAGACAATACAACATTGTTTACTTTTT
Source organism: Homalodisca vitripennis (assembly GCF_021130785.1). Taxonomy (NCBI): domain Eukaryota; kingdom Metazoa; phylum Arthropoda; class Insecta; order Hemiptera; family Cicadellidae; genus Homalodisca; species Homalodisca vitripennis. The sequence continues at coordinate 71,572 of NW_025777637.1, read as the reverse complement.
CGGAAGGTATTAGTGTTTTATTTTCTATGACCATCTCTTGTTTTATATTTTTAACAAAAAAATAATAAAGATAAAAATACATTGTTGTAAACTTCAATAAATGTAGTATCCATATAAATAATTTTTGCATGAAAAGAAACTGTTACCTAAAAAAGTTAGGCATTTATTTCACATTTTTGACTTTTGTAAAAATTATAAAAAAAGTTTGATGCCATAGAAAAATATCTTATACAATGTAAACTTCAATAAATATCATATTTTTTTCTTCTACATATATTTATTTTAGAAAAAAATATTTGTTTATCCAATAGATTCCAAAATGTCACAATGGTATACATAATAATGTTACACAACATTTTTTCAGATTTTGTAGTTTTTATAGATATATTATTCAAAAGTACCAATAAACTTCTTTTACCCAAATATTTTTTTGTAATATGTAACTCAGATATATAAGCAAACTTTTGTATATTTTAGATTTATTAAAAAAAATTGCATATTACCTGAGGGAGTGCTATACATTTGAGAAAAATGTATTCTTTACTAATATTTTTATGTTAATCAGTAATTTAAAAAAAAAAACTACATTTAAACGATTCAATATTTAATAATTTGTTTGTAAACTACATTTATTTAAAAAAAAAATTGGTGTTTTTAAAATGTTCGTATCTTAAAAAATAGATGAGCAGTGATTAAAATGTAAAACCCTTACAAAATCACCAAAAAGTGCCTGCCATTTTGGGAAAAATTATGACCAGTTCTAGGGTTAATCATTACAACTCATAATGTAGGATGTTATCTGATATCATGATTTTAATATTCTACTTACATTATTTCAAATTAAATCAAACATGATAACGACATGAGCTGTAATTTATATACACAGACAGTTTGCAACATTCTCAGCTGATGATATTATAACACACCAATGATATGGACGGTAAATTAATTAACCAGCTTGACAACTATTGTTATCCAATGTTTTGAGCCTGTTTCATGTTGAAACAACATATCAAAGATGCAATATGTCTATTGTTTGTTGGATAATGAAAGTTATGTAATCCTCAAGCAGTGAGGACTTCCTGTACCATGTTATATCCAGAAAATGGTATTATACCTTCAGAGTAGGGATGACATGAGTAAGTTGTATTTCCTTGCCAGTTACGTCCACAGTGCGGCCCTGGCTGTCTAAGATAAGAGGTGTCGGCTTGTTGATCACCTCTGGCCGGTTCAGTCCAGGGATCTTCAACACTCCTGTTGACAACTTCGACTGTATCTGAGCCTGTCATGAAATGATCATTTCATCAATTGGTTTTATAAATTATAAGTATAAGTTTTTCAACCCAATCACAGGATTATTTAAACATTAAAAAATTACACAAACCTGTAGTCTTTATATGCCAAGTCAAAGTAGGCCTATGTACTAAAAACACCAAAAAGAATGTGCATCCGAATTGGTTGTCATTAATGTTGATAAATACAAAAATACTGATGTTTGAATTTAATTTTTATTACAATACAAAATAAAATCTCATTAGTAATAATAAATATTTAACCAAAGACACAGATATTATATTGGTGTAAAATTTTATGTTATTACGTATAAACTAATATGAAAATAACAAGGATAAGACTATTTGTAATATATTTCCCATCAGCATATCATTGTATGCTATGTTTAATTAAGATGCATAGATTTGGTTCATGAGTGTCATATACATCAAAAATATGAATACTTGCATATTGACTCAAATAATTTCTTAAAGGTTATCTATATAAGATAATAAAAATCTTCAAGTATTTTCTGGAGTTTTACTTTAATAATAAAACTCTTGTTTGTGTTAGAGTTTGTGATTTTGTTTTCACACATGTACTACTATTATTTTAGCCTTATTTTAATAAATTTTTAACAAAATAATTACTTTTATTCTTCCTTTATTTTTAAGGTTTCTTTAGTAATAACATTAGTAATGTTACGAACAACATCCAAACTAAAGTTGTCCAAAACGATAAGAGTACACCATCTCACTCAGAGATTTTATTAGGAACTAGATATAACGAATAGTACCTGCAGCTGAGCAATTTTCTTGGCTTTCTCCTCTGTTCTCTGTACAGAGACAGAAGGTGGTTCCAGGCCCTTGTGTCGTGTGTCGCTGGACCTCAGAGCACTCAAGGCTTTTTTGCGTTCTTCAATCATCTTCTGGGCATTGGCCATCATGTCTTTGATCTGCAATAATGACATGAAAATTTGTCAATTGTCCACCTTATTGCAATATTTTCAGTAAAAGTATAAAAAGGAATAAAAAATGTCATAAGACTGATAGCAATATCGATATTGAAATGGGAAGAATCATACATGGTCTGAGGGATTTGTAGGAAAACATTGGTGAGAATCCAAGAGACGAGAGGCTAAGAAGAAAAACTTGGTTTAGAAATAACTCCTGAATCCTGGCTGTTTAGATCAAACTGACTAACTTGAGTTATACAAAATTAATCTGTATAGAGTGTGTAAAGAAACCTACACTTTAGTAGACAATTTTTATTGAATTTTAAGTTAATATCATTAGAAACTTGTCAATAATGTATTTTGATACACCTTAGCTACCTTTAAACTTCAACATAATACATTTTTTAACATAACGTAGCCATTTTATAAAGAATTAACTGAGTCTTAATGAGTGAACTCCTGTTTGTTGTTGAGATTTTTTTTTCCTGCTGATATGCCCATTCCCTACATTTATAGTTAAGATGATTGAACAATACACAGTCAGCAAACAACACAGTAATTTATATCAAACAGTATAATCTTGTGTTCTAAAAATATTTTTAACCTTAAGATTTTGTAATGCTGACACCAAAGTACACTGGTTATCTCTTTAACGTATAAAATTTAGAGATTGCTTAATTAATAATATATGAGTTTGTGGTTACTTTCTTCTTCTGTCTCGATTTTTATTGCTAATTGTCATCTTCTTCAACAAATCAGAAAACAGATCTTATAATTATCTTAGAACCATCTCTGTTTACAAACAAGCAGCACCTGATTGATGTTGGCTTGTTTAACTGAGACTGGAGTACGCACATGACTCTGGTTTTCACGTAGAGCTTGTAAACTTCCTGATCAAGAAAGTGTTTTCAGATTCAAGCCATCACTGACATCCTGGCAGAGCAAAACACACATAATCCATAACACATTAATAGGAAGACTCTTCTTGCTTATGGCTGGGGCACTCTTGAATGGGAGACAAACCAAGCAAACGACTGATGATGGATAGGGATAAGGATAAGGAATTAGGAGAGAGTCAAAGGTCAAATCCAGGACAGTTAGTTGGTCAAAATTACTTACTTTTCTAATATATAATGGTGTTGAAGATGGAGTAAGAATTGAAACGCTGCTTCTCACTCTTACAAACTTATTAAATTTCATATTGTGTCATATTTCCTAACCTTTTTGCAGAGATTCCTGCAATTTTTCAAGGCCATTATATTGTTATAAGCAATTCTATGAAATGATCAGAGTTCAATTAAGTGTTCAGAAAATACAAATATTTGTCTTTAATCGGTTAAGTTCAAGTAAGAACTAAGACCTTCAAGAGATTTTGATTACCCTCCTCCGCTTACTGAATACTGTAACTAAAGACTAAAAATTATAATGAATTTTGATGACAATGTGTGTTAAAATCTATTTCCAATATATCTTTTGATAGCAATGGCTTTCTATAGGTTTTAAAATAAATTTCAAACTATGAATCACAATCATAAATTACCTGGTTAGGTGACAGTTGTTCCTTGGCCGATTTCTCTTTAGTTGACTGTTCTTTTGAAGACACAACACCGTTTTCTTCAAATTTGGTCTTCTTACCTCCGTGGCTGTCACCCTCATGATGTCTTTTTTTGGAAGATTTCGGTTGTGTGTTTCTCATGCCATCCAATATCTCAAATATCCGGTCAGCAAGTCTCGATGCCTTAGATGTCTCCAGTAACGAACTAAGTTTGTCTGAAAATATTTTCAATAAAAGTTACTGACATTGATGCTTTATGTGTCTACTGATTTAAATTAAATTAAATCAAACCAATAATGGAATTTTTTGGAAATTACTCTTAAATCACTCAGAACTGGCACAAACACATATAAACCAAATAAAATTGTACCACCTTACTCTTTTCAAAAAGATAACACTTTTTAATGCTACCCAGTATGTAAAAAAACTTCATAAATCAACATGGTATGGGTGTTGGCCAAACTTTCCTCATGTTCTGCATAAATGATTACTATGTATGACAAAAATATATCTGTATAATAATGTATACTTACTAACTAAATATATTCTAAACTATAAAATAAAAAGAAATTGCTAAATTGATTGTTAAGTGTTAATCTCAAGAATGACTACACCAATTTGGTTAATTATTTTTTTTAATAATTTCACTGAAGTCTGAGGAATGTTTATAGGATTCAAGAAAAAACCAACATGTGTAAAAACTTTTAATGCAAAACTATGTAGTCATTTAGTGAAGGTAAAACAAAGAAGGGTTACTGTTGGAATATTTTGAAATGCTATATTTTTACAGGTCCGCAATTTGTTTCCACGGTGTTCTCAAAAACAAAGCCTTAAGAGGAAAGCAAAAGTTGTGAGTTAAAGAAGGATGGTAAATCAAATTGTCCATCTGTGTATTACATTGTGGATGGACAGAAGAAGGATAAGTTTCTAGCTGACTCCAGAGCTTTACATCACATGTGTAAATATTTCTTTCGCACATACAACTCATTTGCTGAACCAGTTGTCATTACAGTGGACAATAGTGAGGTTATTAATGCCCTTGGTGAACATACATGTCACAGTCTGTTAATGTCACAGTTTGACATTAACAAAAACCAGTTTTAGAAAAAGTTTAATATGTTCCTGACATAGGTAAGAATTTAAAGTTTGTGAGTTTCTCAGTTGGGAAGTGTTACATTTTCAAAGCCTGGATGGATAAGTGTTTTTTTTTTCATGAAAAACATAAAAAACTCTGGTCAAAGCAAAAATGAACTTTATCAGTTAGATGTGGAAGATTTGATACAAAAATTATCAAGCTCCGAAGCAGCTGTGTGTTGTACCAATGTGAAGGAAACCTTTCTGGACTGACACGGGTACCTTGCCCATCAGTACAAAATACTGAAGGTTTTAAAATATAGGAATATTAATTTTGGCATAGAAGATCAGTTTTACAGGAGATGTGTTCTTGGTAACAACATACGATTATCAATCGCATTCGTACTGTGAAACTTACCAAACCAGGTGAAATAATTAGTGCAGATCTCAGTAGGCCTATGTAAAATGTATCTATTGGTATTGTATGGTATTTAAGGACTATTTCAGAAAGTGTCAGAGACTGAGGTGGCAGAATGTGCACATTTTTTTTCTACAAATTTCAAGTTTTGCTTTCTGATTGTGGGATCTTCATGAGAACTGCCATATAAACTAGAGGAAATAGTTCCATACACATGAAATGAGAATACTTATTGAAGCTGCATGTAGTATGTTATATTCAAACAAAGACTTACATATATGTGATTATGGGCATAAGCAATGAACACGACGGTATGTCATGTGATTGATCGTACTGGTCCTACAAGTGCAGAGCAAACACTATACAAACTGTGGTATAAGAAAGAACTGGCACCAGTTGGCCATTTGAAAGTAAGTGTTACGTACATGTACCGAAGCAGAAAAGACGGAAGTGGTGAGTAAAGTCAGTGTGTGGTAGACTTGTTCGTTACTATGATAAAAGAGATGGATGTTGAGTGTTCGGTGACCAAAAGATTGTAATTAGTAAGGATGTTGTAATTAGACTTAAAGAGACAAATTGTAATGTGCCAGAAAAATCAAAATAAGCTTCACTCAAAGTACCATTAGAGAATGAACAAGATATTCTAGATGTTTGTTATTCAGGAGATGTCAGAGTAGAGGGCATAGACACTCATATTGAATATATGAGAGAATGAACTGACAGGAATGAGAGTGATACTACTGCTGATATTGGTAGACCAGTTTGACAAGTAAACCTTCAGAGTTTTTTCAGGATTACATTTTACTTGCCGATACTTGTATAACTCTGAACTCCTGACTGGTGACACTGGCAAGTGGCAATGGAGGATGAGATGGCATAATTGCAGGGAAATTATGTTTTTGATCTGGTGATGTTGCCACCAAAGAAAAAGGTTACTGGTATTAAATTTGTATTAACGAGAAAAGAGGACAAATACCAGACCTGTAATACGGGATTGATTATAGTGAGATATTTAGCCCTGTAAACTAAGTTTGACACTATTCTACACTGTTGAAATGTTGTTGCCCTAATAAATATGTGCTTTAAGCAATTTGACACAAAGACAGTGTCCTTATATTCAAAGCTAGAGGAAGATATTTGTCAGACAGCCAGAAGGTTATGACGATCAAAGTGGAAAAATATGAAAACTAAAACAGACTTTGTATAGATTGAAACAAAGTTCTAGGTGTTGGTAAGAATAACTAACAAAATCCGTAACAGAATAAGGTTTTAGTTACAGTAAGTCGGATCCATGCTTGTTCATAGAGAACAGGAGAGGTGAAAAAGTTCTCCTATTGGTCTAAAAGCACGTTCAAGTTAGCAAGTTTCTGATCTAATAGATCATCTCACAAGCAAATTTTATTTGAAAGTGACTGATCCTGGCTTTTAACTGGATGTTGAGATTCATCAAACAAAGGATACAGTGATCCTAAGCCAGAGGTCATACAGAATCCGTATGCTAGAAAGGTACAGAATGTCTGATTCCCACCTTGTTGGAATGCCTTTGAGTACTAGGTGTGAAAACATAGATGCAGAAAACAAGACTCTTGGTGCACATTTACCATTTAAAGAAGCAGTTAGAAGCTTGTTGTTTGTATGCCATACAAGACCTGATATCAGGTGTGCCTTGAGTAGGCTATAGTGGCTTAGAAGATGCATTTTCTTTCCACTGAGGACTGGGTTGATGTGAAAGACATCTTGCGTTATCTAAGAAGGAAAAATGAATCACACTGGTTTACCCACAAGGTAAGAAAACTCTTCATTGATAAAGTGATGCAGATTGTGCCCAAGATGGAAAGAAGAGAAAATCTCGTCTAGGATGCTTCTTCGATGTTGGAGCTGTGCACTGGGCTTCGTTGAGGCAAGACTGTGTAACATCATCAATGACTGAAGCTGAATTTGTAGCTGAATTTAACAGCTAGGCAGATTGTTCAGGTTGAAGCAACTTTTGGGTGAAATCTACAAAAATTATATTGAAGCTGACAATACTGGAACATTCCGATTGTTGAAAATTGCCAAAAAAAGATGACCAGATTGCGGATTTCCTGACTAAGAGAGTTTCTGTTGCTAGGTTGAAAAATTTAATCCAGCGTTCTAGTTGGAGGGCAAACTGAACAAAAACTCTGTAGATTTAATTTTGCCAGTTAACTACATGTTTTACACAGGCACATGCACTTTGAATCAGAAATGCAACAACAAGTGCAAAAACTTATGTAACAGCCAGTCATAATTTCACTTAACCTCTGATTCTCTTGACCTGAACACTGAAATAATATGATGTATATAATACATACTTACTTCCTCTTCAAAACGTACTCCATCAAAAGTGCTTTCACTAAAAAGGCTATAGACTTTGACTTCTAAAATTGTTTTTAAAACCACAAGTAACTGCTAGAAACTATTAAAAGTGTGTGTGTGTGCGTGTGTGGGTGCGTGCGTGCGTGCATGCGTGGGTTCGTGTGTGTGTGTGTGTCTATAGCTCATGACCTGGACATATCATTGTCATGTGCTGAATGTCACTTCTGGGTCCATAATAATTTTGCCGTAAAACATTGACACCACCGTTATATTACTCAATGGGTCATATAGTGCAATATCATAATACTGTATTAAACCCATTGCGGATCATATTGTTTTGGCGTGCTGGCACCAGCGAGCACGAACTAATTTACGGTCAGCGGCCGAACGAACAGCAATGGTGCGCCACATCGTATTGCTCGATATTGTATACTCACTTCATATCTACGTTAAACTGGATTCCGGTTTATAAAAATATCTCCATATATATTCTTAAAAACAAAATAATTAAATACAATATATTTTTTATATATTGGCTTCTCACTAACTGACTCTCACTAACACTCTCTAATAAATATCGATCAAGTTCAACCGATCGTAATTTTTCCATTTCTATCAGCACATATTATGACACGCAAATTATAACATAAAATGCAATACTAGTTACTATTATAATAACAGCTGAGGAAAACAACCAGTCAGAAGCGCTAAAAAGCAGAGAGTAAACTCATATGAATGATTTTTTAACTTCGACATACAACTGCGATCTGTGGGATATTTATAAAACTTTTGAAAACTCTGAACGTAGACCGTTGTTAAATATTCATAGCTGACAAGTGAAGACAATCGCCCAATCTATCAGAAATTAATAGAACTATTTGGAGGGAAACTTAAAAACTGACCGCTTTTGAGACCTGAGCTCGTCATCGTGCAGCCAGACCTAACGGACCGGGAGCACAGCTCGTCAGTGATCCACAATGGGTTAATCTATTCACGGAATTAATGAAGTTGGAAGCTGATCTGAAAGTGGCCAGTGAACAACCTGAAGACTGGCAGCAATAAATACGAGAATCACCTTGTTTGGTACTCTTACTAGCAATGCTGTGAATGAAAATGAGATAAGGGGCAAAAAAACGCTGAGGTTATCATTGCCCTTAAGAAAGAATTGACACCTACTCGTATTTGGTAGTGTCAATTAGGTACATAAAGATTACATTGTGTATAACAAAAATAGGAATTACGACAAGTAGGTGAGTAAATAATTTATACGGTACTTAAAACTAGATAACAATAAATATAACAAGGGAAAGACTGTAGAGAGGTCTTAACCTATATAAGGACTAAAAGATAAATAGAACATAAATAAGGACAAGGTACATAACATTAATTAAATAAACTGTAAAAACTTAACACAATTTACTGCCACCAAGTTAGCTGTAAAGGGGCTAATTTGGCAGCTGTCAAGATAATGATACATAAAATTAAATAATAAAGTTTATAAATATTAACAACAATATATAATCGGAATAAATAAGTTTAACATTATATTATATTTTATTAATCAGGGACGTTGCATTCAGAAAACACAGCAATCTTTGAGTTGACGTCTCGTCATCACAAAGAATATCGTTCAATGAAGCCGGCAGATTCGAGTGTTGGCGCCTATGTACCGAGTAGCGAGGGCAGTCAATAAGCACATGTTTAACAGTAATGACAGTGTCACATGTGTCGCAGACCGGAGGATCATCTCTACTCATGAGGAAACCATGTGTGAGAAGCGTGTGGCCTAGCCGCAGGCGATACAACACAACCTCCTCACGACGACTCGGGCGGTTCGCTGTCTCCCAGAGTCCAACACAGTCTTTAATGCGTCGTAACTTGTTGTTAACGACTGCCTGCCAATCGCTATTCCATTTGGCTTTCAGTTTGCCCTTCACTACCGGAATAATGTCGGAGGAAATCATCCGTGCGGTGTAAGGCTGGAGTTCTAATGCTTCTTTAGCTCCTCTATCTGCCAGCTCGTTTCCGGATACTCCAATGTGTCCAGGTACCCAGACAAGGAAGACAGCAACACCTTCGGACTGAAGGAAAGACAAAGAGTGCCATATTTCGCAGATGATAATGTTTTTTGAAAACATGTCGCTGATGGCTTGTAAACCACTAACCCTCCGAGTGTTGTATTACATACCCCAGGAGTGTTTTTGCCATTTTTGTGACTTTTGCAGTGTTTTAGAAAAATATTTTTAAAACATCAATAACTAAAATTAATTCCATACATGTATACATATTTGTAAACTAGAATATGTGGGCTACTATAAAATATAAGGTTTGAAACACTTACTTCAATTTTGAATTTTTCCTGTGGGTAGAAACTTAAAACTTCAAAAAAATTTTCTGAAACTTTCCAAAATGTGAATTTTTCTATTTTTTCCTGTTCACTTTATAAAAAAATCAAAATAGCCATTTTGTACACAATTTATTACTGAACAAAAATATATATACACTTATACACTTTTTTTAACACCTTGAGTAAAAAAACATGAAAAATTAACTCTATACACTATGTACAAAAACCTTGTTTTCAGGGAAAAACCACTAACACACTTTCTTCATCTTTCGGGCCATTAGGGGCCTCCAGTAGTGTTGTAAGTTCAAGAAACATTCCTTATGTACTCCACAGTTACATCCTGGGCAGTGGACAATACTAAAATACTAAAACAATACTAAACACTACAGACACCAACAAAGGTTAGTCGTTCTAATGTCAAAATGAACTGGCACAGCTGAATTTCTACAAATGCAAGAGCAAATAAAACGGCAAATTTTTCGACAAACGGAAGGCATTATACAATCACCATGTAGCCTAGATGTTCTAGAATCGCATAGTATTCGAATAATCTCGATATCGCTATCGACAATCGGTAAATTCGGTAGAAAACTACGGCGTTGCGTAACCGTCAGAAATCTGACGCAAAACGCTCGGCCGGTGCTTCGTAACCGTCAGAAATCTGACGCAAAACACTCGGAGGGCTAAGGGAGTCGCTGCAGATAACCAAAGTTTTAGTCATAGGAAACGTTATATTTAGGGCCTTTTTGATAGCTGTTAATTCGGCCGTGAAAATGGAAGAGTTGTTGGGGAGACGAAATCCGTATCGTCTTACCCCAGTGACAAAAGCACATCCAGTTCTACAACGTTCCTTTGACCCGTCAGTACAGACAACATCGCAAGGTGCAAGGCTGCCTAGTATTTGACAGAATTCTTGTTGGTAGACTGTTTCTGGAGTGGAGACTTTTTTAAACCTAGAAAGATTTAAAATAATTTTTGGCATTGAGACGTGGTGGGATCCAGGGTGGGATATCACATTGATGAACGATTTTAAACTCGTAATCGTTTAGGCCTATTTCATAAGCGTAGGATTTGGCCCTAACACCTAAGGGTGAAGGAAGATTTGGTCTCGCCAGGAAAGAATTATAGAGTGGATTTCGCAGGACCGGTTCAAACGCAGGGTTTTCTGGCTTCCCTGAAAGAGCGTGAACATAGTTTAGGAACAGCTGCTGCCGTCTATGCGAAAGAGGGGGTTCTCCCGTTTCTGCGAGAAGACTGTTAATAGGAGAAGATTGAAAAGCTCCAGTGGCCAGTCTTAAAGCAGAATTATGGACTGGGTCAAGCATTTTGAGAGCACTGGGTCTTGCGGACCCATATGCTTGACATCCATAATCTAGACAGGAACGGATGGTGGCTTTGTAGAATCTGAGCATACATGTTCTGTCAGCCCCCCATTTTGTTCCGCTTAAAGCTCTCAGTATGTTCAAGCGCTTCACGCATCGATCTTTTAGGTCTTTCAGGTGAGGCAACCCAAGTTAGCCGGATATCAAATGTGAGACCCAGGAATCTGATATTGTCACAAGTAGTGATTCTCTGACCCAGCAAAGAGAGCGTTGGCTGCTCAACAGTACGCATTCTGGAGAAAACGATGGCTTTTGTTTTAGGTGGCGAAAAAGAAAAACCCGTAACTCCGCACCACTGCTCAAGCCTGTTGATGGTAAGCTGTAAAGCTCTCTCCCCCACCGCTAGCTTCTTTGAAGAGATGTAAATAGAGAAATCATCTACAAACAGAGAACAGCGCACAGGAGGGGTAACGCAGGACGATATGTTATTGGTTGCAATGGCAAACAGAGTACAGCTTAGAACGCTACCTTGTGGAATACCATTTTCCAGTGTGAATGAATCGGAAATGGTTGTCCCAAGTTTGACCTGTATGGTTCTTTCCGACAAGAAGCCCTGTATGAAAGAAACCATGTGGCCCCCTACACCCCAAGATATTAAAGCATTTAATATCCCCCTTCTCCAAGCTTTGTCATAAGCCTTGGAAATGTCGAAGAATACCGCGATCAACTGTTTTCTTTCAATAAAGGAATTCAGGATTGCTGATTCCAAGGCAAGTAGATGGTCACTTGTAGACCGGCCTTATCGGAATCCGCACTGGGAAGGTGAAAGAAGATTATTTTTCTCCAGAAACCAAACAAGACGTCGGTAATTCTAAGCAATATATGTGTCATCCTCGATTTTTCTCATATTACAATATAATGTTCCAATAGTCAATTAGAAAAGGAAATGACTAGAATTTCTTGCCGGAAAGCAGTTATAGAGAGCAGGCAAACCGCCAGACGGTCATATATATTGCTTAGAGTTACCTATTAGTGATCAGGGGCACTGACGTGATCTGGGCTTCAAATTTGGAACAACTCGAGTTAATTTTTTTTTGTAAAAGAGCAAGCAGCGCGAAGCGCTGCGCAGCGGGCAGGCATCGTGCGTGATCCTTTTTTTTATTAAAAATTTCTGATAAATTGTTATTACATATTACAATATAATGTAGGTAATGTATGTAAAACAATTTTAAACACATAATTACATGCTGGGAAAGCAAAGTAAACCAATATAATCCGCCCAATACAAAATCTCCGTAAAAATTTGGTAAAGGAATCTGTGTCATTCCTTTGCCTGAATCAATTCAGTATAGACGAAGATCACGCACGATGCTTTGCCCGCTGCGCAGCGCTTCGCGCTGCTTGCTCTTTTAGAAAAAAAAATTAACTCGAGTAGTTCTCCAAATTTGAAGCCCAGATCACGTCAGTGCCCCTGATCACTAATAGGTAATTCTCGCGGTTGCCTGCTCCCTATAACTGCTTTCCAGCAAGAAATTCTAGTCATTTCCTTTTCTAATTGACTATTGGAACATTATATTGCAATATGAGTTGCCTGCTCCCTATAACTGCTTTCCGGCAAGAAATTCTAGTCATTTCCTTTTCTAATTGACTATTGGAACATTATATTGTAATATGAGAAAATCGAGGTTGACCCATATATTGCTTAGAATTACCAAGACGTCTGTTGACCATCCTTTCGAGTACTTTGCAGAGACTGCTAGTAAGCGAAATTGGTCTATAGCTTCCTGGAGAAGTTCTATCTTGGCCCGGTTTTTGGAGAGCGATAATGTATGTGAACGACGCCAAGAATTAGGGAATGTGTTTTCTAAATATATTCTATTATATAATTTTAGAAGATCTTGTTTTCCATCCTCCGTCAGGTTCCGCAACATGGCATAATGTATGTTATCGGGATCTGGAGCAGAATTTGATGTCGCCTTTAGTGATGAATCAAGTTCATCAATGGTAAAGGGAAGGTTTAAAGGAGAGTTGTTATTAATATTTAAATTTAGAGGATGTCTTTCTGTATTTGTTTTGAAATTTTGGAACTCCCTATTGTAAGATGACGTTTTTGAAATTTCCGCAAAATGTGAGCCGAGTAGATTGGAAACTGTCAAGGGATCAATTACCACATCGCTACCATTTTTCAGAGCAATAAAAGAAGGTGGAGAGGTCTTACAGCAAACAGATCGAAGCTTCCTCCAAACATCAGATGCAGGAGTTGTTCGTTTTATTCAATCTGTGTAGTCCAGCCAGGACTGCCGCCGTCTCTGTCTAAATACCTGTCTTGCTTTTGCCCGTGCTCTTCTGTACCTACTTAAATTTTCTTCAGTCGGTGATCTGTTGAACTGTCTTAAACATTTTCGACGTTCCTTTAGAGCCGCCGAACATTCTTCAGACCACCAAGAAACATGGCGTTTGTTTGGTGAACCCGAGGATTTTGGAATGCTCCGCTCTGCGGATGTTATAATATTGGATGTAAATAATGTAGTGGCTGTATTTATGTCGTTTGATTGGATATTAATAGTTTGAGAAATTATGTTCTTTTTGTACTCGTTCCAGTCAGCCCTCTTAATTTTCCACCTGGGGCACCTGCCTGTCGAAGACGGAAAGGATTGAAAAGCCACGGCAATGGGCGCATGGTCACTCCCTGACAGGTCGGAAAGTACGGACCAATGCACTCAAGTTGCCACGACCGGACTGCAGATTGACAGGTCAATTGCCGACCATATGCCAGTCCTAGGGCACATGTAAGTGACCGACTCGTCATTGAGAACGACTGCTGCCACTTCATCCCACAATCCCGCAACCATGTTACCCCTCCGATCAGAATGGCTGGAACCCCAAGAGCGATGGTGTGCATTGAAATCACCAACCATCAGGAAAGGAGACGGGAGTTGGCTGTAGAGATCACGTAGATCATCAAGAGATAAATCAAAAGGGGAAGGTGGAATATATATGGAGCAGATGGTTAATTTAAAAGGAACGTCAATTGAAACTGCTACTGCCTGGAGGTTTGTGACGATGTTCAAGGCTCTAGCATTTACAGAAGAATCTGCTAGAATAGCCACACCTCCACAGGCAATTTGTTGGTGATAATCTAGGCGAAAGATGTCATAACCATTTTGTTTGAAATGAGTATGAGGAGACAATTTTGTCTCTTGTAGGCAAATAAATTTAGGTTTTCTTGTATTTATAAGTAATTTTAAGTCTTCAAAGTGGCTTCTCAAACCATTAATATTCCATTGTATTAGCATTTTATATTATATTATATACTTGTATTTTATTTTGTGCTAGTTAATCGTAATTTTTTTCTTTGTTTAGATACAGGACGGAAGTTACCATGAACAGTTTGGAACTCTGTCTGCATCTCCAAGGGATCCTCAACTATATCATCGTCAAGTGATAATTGTGAGGATCTGGACGAGGATGGATTAGTCTTTTTTACTAGGAGTTTGGATCTAGTGTCTGATTTTGTTTGTATGTTCTTTTTTAGTTTGTCGGCGAGTTTTTTTCCTCTCTTCCAAAGATAAGGCGGGTTTCGTATTTTGTTGCACCTTATCTCTGAAAGTTGGAGTAGCTGTTGAGCGACCTTGAATCTGTGTGTTGGACTTAACACATTCACTACCACAATGTTAAAAATCTTCCATAAATATAGACTAGGTGCCGCAATTGTGCGGGCGGCTGGATTCCACCGATAGACTGCCGCCGCACATTTGCGGCGCTTGGTCTCATTAAAATAGACTGGCCGCCGCACATTTGCGGCGCTGTTCTCCCTATAATGCAATAGTTGACAAAAAGTAAGGCAGTCTATTTTAAAGCCATCTGAACAGTCATTCGTAAACAGTCTACAGGGATGTCTGCCGCTTAATGTGAGGCACTTGGTCTGTGGATCTGACAATTAGTGACGTCATACAACAGCTGACTAAACTACCATATGTTTTACATTAAAAACACCAAACAGGCCTAACCTCAATGTTTGTAGTCGCCAAACTGTGTTTGTGAGTTGTTTTATTTGTTTATCTTGACAATGAAGACGTAACAGAGATAGATCGTTTATTAGCACAAACAGTGAAATCGATCGTTTTCTGAGTGACAGTGAATCTAGTTTGTTTTCTTCAGGAGGTGAGAGTGATTATATTCCCTCTGATTGTTCTGATAGTGAATCAAGTTCGGTTGAGATAAACGAAAAAAAATGGTGATGATGTTGAAGGTGAAGTAGAATTGCCTTATGTGCAAGAAGATGTTCACATGGAACTAGTTGATGGCTGTAATAATAATGAAGGTAACGTAATAAATCTCGATCCTAAGTACAGTTTGTTGTCAACGCTGTTCATGACCGTTACGATAATGTGCAAGGAATCTGGTAAAGATACAAACAATCATCCACACGTGTTTGAATTTACAGGTAGGGAGCAAATCAACCTACAAACTAATGATCCAGTAGAAGTTTTTAGCAGCATTTTTGACGATTGTCTTCTAGATAAAATTGTCCATTGGACGAACAAACGAGCTGTAGTCTACCGAGGAAACCCTCTTCCTAAATATTCACTTCTTAACAAATGGGTCAATGTTACCAAAGATGAACTAAAAAAGTTCTTAGGCCTAACCATGCTTATGGGCAATTTAGGCTTTCCCACACTGAAACACTATTGGTCAAATGAACCCATTATACGGACATACCATATTTGGCAATACAATGTCTCGCAATAGATATGAAACCATTCTACAATGTTTATGTTTTTTATGATTCTGAAACAGATCCTACTGATGGCAGAATGCACAAAATTAGCCAAGTGTTACATTCACCTCTTACAAAATATTAACGATACTTACAAACCCGGAAAATCACTGTCCCTCGATGAAGCGATGGTTTTGTTTCGGGGAAGGTTATCATTCTGGCAGTACATAAAAAACAAGGCTCACAAATACGGAGTTTAAATTGTATGAACTATGTACATCAGATGGATTCATTCTAAACGTAATCATTTATGAAGGCAAAGGAACCTTACAACACCAAGGAAAGGGTCACACATATGAGGTGGTGATGAAACTAATGCAAAACTTTCTTCACAAAGGCCATGTTGTCTACTTAGACAATTTTTTTACAATAGCGTTGAGCTAGCTGAAGACCTGTTCAAAAACCAAACCAACATATGTGGAACCCTGCAAGCTGGCAGGTCAGGTAACCCACAAGAAGTTATTCAGGCTTAACTTGAAGAGGGGTGAATTTATCAGCCGGCAAAAAAGCGAAGGTAACCGTCATGAAATGGCGGGACAAACGTAATGTGCTAAGTATTTCTACAGCACATGGGCCTGACATGACAGACACCACAAACAAAAGAGGAACAGTTACGAAGAAGCCTTCTATGATCGTAGCTTATAACAAAGGAATGGGCGGCATTGACAAAAGCGATCAAATGCTATCTTACTATTCCAGTCCAAGGAAATCCCCTACGCTGGTATATGAAGATATTCTTTCATCTCATGGATATCGCACTCTGGAACAGTGCCTACATCTTTTCGAAGCTAAGTGGCAAGATGACATACCTCAGCTTTAGGGACGTGATAAATTAAAACATTTTATTCAAGTGGAACAAGTGCAACGTCCTTTCCGTGCTAGCTCCTCAGGAGGTCACTTACCCGTAAAAGTTCAAAAAAGACTGAGATGCAAAATTTGCCGAGTTGAACAACAGAAGAGAAAGGACACTTTCTACGCTTGTTCTGTTTGCAAGGACAAAGACAACAACTAATTGGCCTATGTATGCCAATTTGTTTCAACAAATTTCAGGAAAAAGTAGGCCCAAACAATTTATGAGATGCATAAACTAATTGTCAGTTTAGTATTAATTTGGGCGTAATAGGCTAATAACATTACTTTTGTAAATGTACACATTTGTAACCAGTGTCGCCTACTTTATACAATTTATTGTCCAATTATAGCCTATGCTTTATATATTGTAAAAGTTTGGTATTTTTTTGCCTTTGTTCTTTTCACTAGAATGTTCTACACTTTTGTAATAGGAAGTGCATATAGATATCTGTCTGAGGAAAGATACCACTTACCATCAAACTTAGCTTTACTTTATATAAATATTGCCTTGAACTTACAATAAATGTGAATATATGCATTGTCATCGCGCTTGGTTCTCAAAAAAACCTAGAGTTTTTAATGCCATGGACCGAGCGCCGCACATCTGCGGCGCCGTAAAAAGGCTCCAAAACATTTTAAAAACCTGTAGAATCACAAAGGTATGTTAAATTAAGATTATTTTAAAATGTATTATATGAATTTAAATTAAAATTTCTTGTGGTCTGTGGTGAAAGTCACACACATTATTCTCAGTCTTCTAGTAAAGATCCGTATTTTACCGATAGTCTATCGGAATGGACCGCGGCGCCGCACATATGCGGCGCTCGGTAGCGAACGTGTTAATATGGGGTGAATGAATGAATGAATGAATGAATGAATGAAATGAATGTTTATTGTCATTATTACATCTTACAAGATCCAGCTATGCTGGTAAGACAGATGACATAGTCAGAAATTTCCCTTTTTTCAGTCTCCCATCGTTAGTACTAATAGATTTAACAAGATTCTAGCTAAAATGATTTGCTAACAAATAAATAAGCTCTATTCTAAATAACAGTATTAATATTTTCAGCTATGAATAAATTAACTATAAAAACTAATTAACAGTATTAAAAACCTATGGTCAAACATTTATTTTGTAAAGCATTCCTGAGTCAGATAACATTAAAATTGTAGTACACCATAATGTAATAACAATCATTCATTAAACCTAATTTAACAAATAAAACAATAAAAATTAGTTAAATAATTAACAAATAAAACAATAAATTACTAAAACAATTAACAAATAAAACAATAAAATTAATAAAACCATGAATAAATCAAACAATAAAATTGGTAACAATATAACAATATTCAAATAACAAAATGGAGATCAATTATTGAATTTTGTATTATATTAAATTAAGTTTCTTAGGAGAAAACACTTAATCTCATAACTAAATTATTATGTTTTTGTCATTTAGAAATTCGGAAATCTTGTAGTAAGCCTTTTTGACAAACATACTTTTTATTCTATCTAAGAATTCAACTTGTGGCATTTGTTTGAAATTGTTAGGCAATTTGTTGTAAAGTTTATAATACCCATATAATACAAACTTTTTTCAAAATATGGCTGTGGTGTGTACAGGATATATTAACAAAATTGGTATTTCTAGTATTGTGTTGATCGAATAGTTTTTTCTTTAGAAAAACCAGTTCAAATTTTGATGAACTTGACTCAGTACTTCATACATGTACACACAAGGGACAGTAAGAATTTTCAGTTTCTTAAATTTTTCTTTACAAAGAACTTCTTCTGGATGAGAATGTCATTATTCTTATAATCTTTTTTTGGATTTTTAACACTTTTTCTGTTATCTCTACTGAGCCCCACAATGTAATTCCAAACTTCATTATTGAGTAAAAATAGCCATAGTATAGGGTCATCTTTGTTTTTAAAACTTGTGATGTGTGTAACACAGCTCATATTGAAACAAATAGAATTGAGTTTTTTACATAAGTTTTGTATTTGTTCTGTCCAAGTCATATGCTCATCAAAACAAACTCCCAACAGTTTTACATTTTTGCAGCTATTTATTTGTTCTTTATCTATTGTGACTGTAAACATTTCTTCTCTTTGCTGTCTGTTTTTGAAGTGAATAATATTTGTTTTTGTAGTATTCAGAATCATTCCATTAACTTTAAACCACTCTTCTAATTTAACTATAGTTTGTTCTACTAATAATTTCATTACATGTAAGTTTTTCTCCTTGATTATAGCTGTGGTGTCATCAGCATATAAGACTAATTTCGTTGTTTATGTCTTGTGGTAGATCATTTGTATACAATGTAAATAGTAATGGTCCTAAAATCGATCCTTGCGGAACTCCTGACACTACAATTTTCATACTCTGAATGATACTTTTTATAGTCTGATACTAAAGTTGTTTTTTGTTTTCTTTCTGTAATATATGACTTAAACCAATTTAAAGATGTGCCCCTCTACTCCATATAATTCTAATTTCTTCACTAAGATATCATGATCCTACACAATCAAAATGCCTTTGATAAATCACAGCACACTGCCACTGTAGACTGTGATCCATCCAAAGCACTGTAAACTTCCTCTGCAAGGTTGGTAAGTGCTGTGTCAGTTGAGTAATTTTTTCTAAAGCCATGTTGACATCCAGTAATCAGGACTATTTTTTTCTAGGTATTTGTATAATTGATGGTTTACTACTTTCTCATATAGCTTGGAAAACACTGGTAACAATGAAACTGGACGATAATTTTGGACTTGAGTTTTTTCTCACCTTTTTTGTAAATGGGTTTCACTACTGAATATTTAAGCTTGTCTGGAAAAACACCTGTTCCTAACGATTGATTAACCAAATTTGTTATTGGCTTCACAAGATATTCCTTACAGTCTTTAACAATTATTGAGGGAATTTCGTCCCAGCCAGTAGACCACTTGTTAGGCAACGTTGATATTAATTTATGAATTTCTTTCGCTTGAACAGGTTTTAAAACGAAAAAGATGTACTGTTAACTTTTTGTAATTTTCCCACTGCTTTTACCGGAGAGCTTTTTATATTCAATTGTTCTACAGTCTTTAAATAAGATTCATTAAAATGATTAACCATCTCACTATGTTCTCTAATTACTTTCCCATTAACCACTATTTCTCTTACTCCATCATGATTTTTTGTGTTTATACCAATTTCCTGTTTTATAACTTGCCAGGCTGCTTTACCCTTGCAGTTAGATTGTTCTATGTATAAATCATTAGCTCTAGCTCTACGCTTAGCTTCTCTAACAACCTTTTTTAAAAATTGTATTATATATTTTATAATGGGTTTTAATTTCTTCATCATTTGAAACTTGTGCTTGTTTGTGGAGTTTTCTCTTAATTTCTACTTGAAATTTGTAACCCTTTTGTTATCCACTTTGCTCTAATCTTCCCCTCTAATTTTGACGGATTTAAGTGGAAAAGAACAATTTAAACATGAAAAGGAATTCTCTTAAGAAACTATCAAAGTTTTCATTCACTTTTTTGGCATTGCTGAATTCCCATTCAGTATTTTTAAAAACGTTGATCATAAAGTCATGTCTAGCTTCTTTAGTGTATCTTCTCTGAATAACATATTTATCCCTACTTCTATTTTCAAATATGGGCAAAGTTTGTTATAATAGCATTGTGGTCAGAGAGGCCAACATTCGTAACTAAAAAATTATCAATCTTAAACCTATTGTTTGTTATTATGTTATCTAGACATGTTCCACTTGCTGGTCTTGTTACCTCAACAATATTTATTTTAAAGCCATTATAATTAAGTATTTCATATAATGTTTGTGGTTCCTTTTTATTTAATACATTGATGTTGCAGTCTGTAGCTATTAAAATATTGACATTTTTTTTTTATTTCTGAATTTATATCCAATAAGCCACCAAGTTTTTCAAGAAAAAAATATTAAGGGTGCAATTATCCCGGAGTTCTGTATAAAGATATTATAATTATTGGGGTTTTTAAATCCAAAAGTTCTATTACGGAGCATTTCAAAGTAATAGTTATCATTGTACAATTTTTAAATCATTTTCGGACCTTAAAAGTTTATTCCAGAGTTTTCTCTGACCAAGATTGCCGAACCTCCTCTAGTACAGTTTTCTCTAACATAAAAATCAGCTAATTTGAAAAATTCAATATTATTCAATAAATTTACATTTTCTTTTGAAAGCCAGTGTTCATTCAAGCATATTATACAGATTTTTTCTCCCAAATCTGCAAGTAATAAGTTAAGTTCATCCAGTTTGCTTTTAATTCCCTGAATATTTAAGTGTATTAACAAACAACTAGAGTTACCAATTAAATTGCTATCACTAAAACTAAAACTAAAAATCTTTCCTGCAGTGCAGGTGTTCGTCCTCTATGGGCTGGTTCCTGGTGGGGGTGGTTGACCGTTTCCCTCAACGTGTGGACTGCTTGCGAAGGATTACTGGTGGATGCCAACAGATGTTGTCCGGTACCGGCTGCAAGCTGCTTAACCAAAAAAAGCACGGCAACCTCCCCTGTTAAATTGAGTACCATACCCTCCAAAGCAGTACATGACGTGCACTGTGCGGATTGGACTGGGGCTGAAGCAGCTTCGGAGTACGAGACTCCCTTTTTAGGGGTTGGAGCGATTCTTCTCCTATACTCTTTGCGGGCTTCGTTAAAGGAAAGTTTGTTTAGAGTAACAATTTTCAAAACTTCCTTTTCCTCTAAGTAAACTATGCATTCCTTAGAGGTCACTGCGTGTTTACCATTGCAGTTCACGCATCTGACGTCGTTCTTGCATCCGTCTTCTTGGTGGCCTTCATCGCCGCAACGGGAACATGTCTCAGGTCCCGAGCACGTCTTAGTAGTGTCCGAATCTCTGACAACGGAAACACCGCTACGGATTTTTGAAGTAAGGCCGTACAGTCAGGGATAAATATCCAGCCTTAATAGTTTTTGGCGGTTGGGGAATGGCAAAGGTCAGAATTAGACCAGGAGTAGGAACCTTTCTCCCATTCTCCGTCCGAAGCATCCTGACCACATCGGTCACCATTTCACACTGCAGCTCGTCCTTGATTTCCTCCTCACTACACTCCATCAAGTCACGGCAGAAGACGATCCCCTTGGAGGTGTTCAGTGAGGAGTGCGGTTGAACGACGACTTCCACCTGATCAAAAAAACCTTGTCATCTGAAGGAATTTCTTGGCTTGGATGTGGTTGGCAGCCTCCACCAAGATAGTTCCATTCCTTAATTTGCTTACAGATTTAGGCTGACCGCCTGAGGAAACAAAAGCCTTGTTAATAAGGAAAGGACTAACCTTCGTTAGAGTTTTGCCCTCATCCTTATGACTCACGATTAGGTATAGTGGAGTTGGAATGCTCATATTTTCAGCTCTTACTTTTTCTTCCACTTTCCTTTGTTTTATATACGATTCATTTTCAGAATCTGACAACTGTCGCTTTTTCTCTGGATCGTTGTCTCTTCCTCCGAATTCTTGCCCTAAGGGTGGGGTGGTTTGAATATCCATAGATAAGTTCACCAGCGCATCGTGTTTAGTAGTGCGGGCCGATTCACCGGGAGCGGGCATGCCCTCGGGTGTCCCACAAACCGTAGCTTGGGGGACAACCCTACCTCAGTTCCCCGAGGCCCGGTTTCCATCGATTACCAAGTCGGGAATACGCGCACAACTTGGACTCGCACGTGGCAACAGGGGCTCCGACACCCCTGCCTACTGAACACTTCCTGACCAAGGACCGAAGTGGCTGGCTTCTGAACCAGTACATGACTTACGCCTCAGCACAGACAAGCTCACATCAGCTCTCACCGACACCAGATAGGGCATCTAGTGCCGGCTAAAGCACTCCCAGCGAGCCATGTACTGGAACGGTCAGAGGACGGGTACTTAAAAGACCCTGGAGGGGGATTTGGTAGGAATTAGGAAATGGTTAGGTGGGAAGAGGCAGTTTAACGTCATACCCAGGACGTGAAGATGAGAGAATTTTAGAAAATAAAATGACTAACTTTTAATAATAAAGCATATCTTAATGGTGTATTTTTTATCAACTTCAAAAACAAAAATATGAAAATACACAATCTGTTTAACCCTTTGCGGTCGGTCGTCGACTATAGGTCGACCGCGGCAGTTTCGCTGAACACTTGCATGTCGACAATAGGTCGACCGGATAATGTCACTGCTTGTTTGTCCATTTCTAACCTATTGCTGTTCGGTATCTGAGTTATTCGGTACTTTGGACTTCTATTTTGGTTACGTGAATGCAACGTCGATCTTTATTCACGATATAGGAGGCATTGGAAGTGAAAATAGAAGACCAATACAACTGACGTCTGCACTTGCGCCGTGTTTATAAATATGGCTGGTCCAAGTACAAGTTTTACTGACGATGACGAAATATTAGATGAATTAGATGATTGTGATAGTATTTTCAGCGAAATTAGTATCCAAAATGAAAAACAGATTATTAAAGAAGACCGTGATAGTGATTGTTAGTTGAATCATAGTGAAAATTCTTCTGAAAAACATTGTGGTAAATGACGGTAACCTAGTCGCCGGTAACCTAGACGACGAAAGTGATGTGTTTAGATTGGAAACTTTAGGTAATGATGGGGAAGAATTTGATCAATTCATGGATAATGTGATAGAAGTAGGACAAGGAGATGCAAATAATAGAGTTAGGCCTAGGCTACAAACTAGTAGACTAAGAGGAAGAGCTAGACATGTTACCCAAAGTAGGGCTGGACTAAGGCAAAATTATAATATTATATAATGTATTATATATAATATTATATAATGAATAACATGTATCTGATGAGATCCTAGTGCCTTTTCACCTGTATTCATGTAATTTTGGTTTATTACATATGTATAAAAAAATAAAAATTATGTTTTTATATTTTTATACTTCTTTTTTATATTTTTTAAATGTTACTTAAAGTTATAAAAAAATACTATAAAATAATGTAAACATTCTTTTTAGGTTATTTACATTGATATATAAAGAGAAAAAAATATAAAAGTTGCAGAAAAAGGGATTTAAAACTTGCATTTGTGTATTGTCAAAGAACTGTAAACTAACAGAAATTAAATACGACCTGAGGACAGTCGAAGCAATTTTTATTGAGACCTCAAAGGGTTAATATAAATACCCATTTTAATTCTTGAATACAACTTGATGCATGTAAATCGCCTGATAACCAAAATAACAAAAATCTAACATTAAAAAGTGGGACATTTTGAATATTCAAAAACGTCAATAGCTAAATTCCATAAAGAATTAATATTGCAATAACATCAAAACAACTCTTAATATTGTGAGAACTAGACACTTTTCTTAACATCTGAAATTAAATAGTAATACAGATTTGGGATTTAAGATCAGATAGTTACTGAAACAGATGAGAACTCAGAGTCCTCATATTGCACTTCTAATTTCTTCAATTACTGAGTAAAGATTTGTACATAACTTCAAACATACATGATTTGCATTTTTCAAACTAATCTTATTGTACAAACTAGTACTAAACCTAGCCGATGTTAACAGTTGTTAAATATAGACTATATTGTAATGTACCATTGCTTCTACTGATTTATCTTTTTATATAACAAAGTGAATCCATGTAATTATTTTGTTTCTTTTGAAAATTAAGTAATTCTAACAGGATTAAGTTCCAAGAGTTTGTACTAGTTGGAGTTCCACGATAAAAGTATGGATTAAGTTCAAATAAGAGAAGGGTTAAATAGTATTAATCAGACTATTACTTCCGTGATCCAATGATTACCTTTTTTGAGGACTATCTAATCTTAAATAGTAAACATTTATCACAAACTCATTCAAATTCAACACAACATTAACCTCCACCTAGTCTTGGAAATGCACAATTTTTGTAACATGCAACGTCATGTAAGCAATGAATTTACAATGGATAAACTCACCAGCAGTTTTCCTCTTATCATAACCAGAAGCAAGGCAATTCATTGCTGTTGTGACAAGAGTGGATTCATGAAACCCAACACATTTTTCAACTGCTTTATCAATGTGTGGTTTCATTTCTTCCGTTTCTTTTTTACTGAGTGCCATTGTAAATCTGAAAAAAAATATTTTATTTCATCAATAATAATTTATTTTCCCAAACAAGAAAATTTACAAAACATCATTTACATTAATCATTCACTTAAAAGAAAATACAAACAACAAATGTCCATTTAACTTGTCCATAAACTTCTTAATCGTACAAGGAGGAAGTTGGTTTTTGGTTTTAGGGAGTCAATGGCTGTTTGGACTTCGTCTTGCGTGACTGGTCTGAGCTGGAAGATATAATTTGTTGTTGATGAGTCTGGTAACATATTAACTCTTGTGTTATTACTATTTTGAAGTGTTCTTTAAGCTATTGTTGAGAAAAAGTCATTCAGATAGTTAGAAACTTCTATTGGGTAGTCTACTATTTTGTTGAACGTTGATTTCTTTTAAAACATCTATTTTTTAAATTTTTATTTATGTTTTTATAGTTTTCTGTAAAAGAGAATATAATAAAAGCTGTAAATCTTTTCAGAAGTATTTCAAATCTTATTTTTTTAATTCGCATTCAAATACTTTTTGCAACTATTGTATGCTTACTCAAGCTTTTAAATAATCTGGTTATTTTACCTATATACATCATCTATTAAGTATAGCTAAATGAATTAATTGTATTCATCTATGTAGGAACATGTGATTCCAAATACAGTTGACTATTGTGTTGTACTGTTTCAATTAAACTTACCAAGAAGGTAAACATAACCGAGAAACAATACGAGATCTGTTATTATAGTAATTGTGACTTTATTAGTGCTGTAATTACATTACTTTTATAAAATAAAATGACAAATCCAAAGGTTTTATTCAAAAGACGGCTAGCCTATTTCATAGAAATTGACATAAGACCACGATTATTCCAGATGACCAATCTCTACAGATGCAAAACCAACTAACTTTGCCCGCTACCCCTAGAAAAATGTGGCAAATATAAAAAGGATCTATAAGCCTACAAATATAAGAATTCACTTCTAGAACCTGAAATGTGTGAAATAAAACATGTGTACAAAGATTAAAGTAGAAAAGATTTCCTGAATAAATGTTTGTATGGGCATACTCAAAACGTCAATGAATCATTCAATAACATTGTTTGGAGCAGAATCCTGAAAACAATTCTGTAGGCATAAAAACTCTTGAGTAGTTTTAGATGCAATCATATTTGTTAATTATGGAAATTTGGAAAGGATAAGAGTTTTACGGGAAATAGGTATACAAGATTTGGGCAAATATACAATTTTAGGTCTTCAAAAGTTTGACATGGTTTGACTAAAAAAAAAAACCGAATAAGGCTTTGAAAGAGATAACAAAAGGAAACCAGAGTGTAAAAAAGGAGGCTACAATGTGAAGAGGAAGAACTAAATAATTACTACTGCCCAGGGGGTTTTCAATTCATGCATTTACCTTTTATTGTTTTTATTCATTTTTCATATTAACCCTTTTACTGCCGGCCATTTTTTTATCGTACCAGTCAAAATTGCCAAGGGGGAAAATCGCTGTTGTGCATTCATTTACAAAAAATGCTGTATCTTTTTTATTTTTCATTAGATTTGCATGAATTTTTACTTTATTTACTCGTATTTAAATGCTGTTTTTTAAATAATAAAAAGAAATTTTAATTTGAAACAAACTCGTTATTTAATTTTAAAAATTATGTAAATAAAAAATAAATAAAAAAATAAAAAATAAAAATTGTGTTTGGCATCTGATAATTTATTTTTAAAAATTATACTAAAATTTTGAGCATGATATCATTATAAACTAGAGCAATTGCTTAGAACATATACCAAATTTGAAGGTGCTACCTTGAAACATAGCTGCACTATGAGGATTTTCCCAAAACTCATAGTGTGGAAGTTGAAGGTAAACTTATCTGTGCCACACCCCCCTCACTATCTAATAACTCCTCATTATCTGATGGTAAGATAAAGTCAGGATCGTCATCAGTGTCATCCACATCACTTTGATTGTCATCAATAGCCCTAACACTAATATCAGAATCGTTCTCGGCATCTGAATCTGACAAATTCTGAAGGAAATTGTCACTCAGTTCGTCTTGCACTTGTACACCACCATCGATTAGACTGTTAATTATTGTTCCCTCACTCACAGGAGAGTTAGATGTAACTCTTTTACTCATTTTATCCTTGATCAACAAAAGTAACACTTCAAAAAACTTTCGATAACATTGTAAACAACAACAATGAACGAAAATTTCAGTAATCTAACCCGATCATCTGGTTTTGACAGCTGTCTAGGTAGTTCGTCAATTCTAGTCAAAGACGACGAAAATAGAAATCCAAAGTTCTTCAAATGGCTTTTTTCATTATCCTTTCCTCCTAAACAACCAAAATACCGAATATTTCGGCATTTGAACATAACAGTAGCCAGTAACAATAAAAAAAAACAGACGTCCGACATATCGGACGTTGGCGTTTTCGGCAAAAATGCCGACGTCCGATATGTCGGACGTCGGCAGTAAAAGGGTTAAATGTGTCTTCTGTATGTTTTTACTGTTTGTCAGAAAGTTTACTATTTTAAAGATAAAAGACCCATTTTCTCAAGTGCTACAGATATGAAATTGTTATACAATGTATAAAACAGGTTTATAAAGATGTGAAACTAAAATAATTAGCAATATGACAACAAATGCACCTGGAATAAAATAAAATATTAAAAAAAATTATTTTAGATATATTTTTTAAATTCATATCTTTTATTATAGAGTTACAAGCATAATCTTAGTTCAGTAAACTCGCAACATAGTAATATAAAACCCATATAAATTTCAAAGTGATATCTGTAATGGTTTTTGAGATAATGGGTCATAAACTTTGTACATTTTACATGGGCTCTTATGGGTCATTCAACTCCTCTTGTATGTTTGAGAAAATGTCGTGCCTCATTAGGCTATGCTTGATTTGAGACTCCTTTTCAAAATGAAATACAAATAATAAGCGGTCGGATATATTCTGCTAACAAAAAAAAAAACAAAACAATCTCGATAATAAAACAAAGGTATTTGATATAACTAAAACAGAATAGAAATCTAAACATGCTGCATAATACCCAAGCACAGACTTTCCTTCAATATATGTTTTAAAAGCTCACAACACCCTTTTTAGGAGAAATTCTCAAATTTCCTAAAGCCATATTACTGTTTTCTATATCAATTATGAAACACTGATAATTTGATTATAACATGGCAGTAAACTTACTTTTCTCAAAAAGATTTATAATAGTTTCAAAATATACAGTGACTTGGACTATGAACAATTTTTTTAGGCAGTAAAGCATCTTAATCTGATGGTCAGGGGCATTTCTGATACTTGCCCAAGCTCAGATCACGTTGGACAGCCTCGCACCCCTGATCATGGGATTTGGCAGGGTTTTCTATCTCACTCCCCCCACAAAATAAGTTGGGGGCAAGAACAATTATTTTTTGTGAGTTTTCTAGAAAATAGACATTAAAACTGCAGTATAATAAGCGTCCAACACTTAAGTGATCAATACTGAATCGTGAATTAGAATAATTTACATGCTGTCAGACTATTATACTATTATTTTCCCTGTGAAATAATAGTAACAGCCCAAACTTAGTATAAAGAGAGTTGTTCTATTTTATATAATCTAAAATGCATATATATCTTTGACATAAAAAACAATAGCTTCACTAAATACAATCTTAAAAGTCTATAACGTAATTCAGTTCAACGTTATTGTTCCAAAGCAATTCAAACAAAGTTAAACCATCTATGTGGTATTTGAGTAATGGCTGCTAGAGACAGGATATACTGTTGTTTGTCAATACCTATTATAAAATAACATATTGAGTTATTACGTTCCTGTGACCTGTTACCGTGATGGCATGTTAGTATACAAAAATTTCACTAACTCACTACACTTTAAACATAGACTATTAGTTTTATATATATATAGAGTATATATATATATATATATATATGTATATAAATTTATAAACGGGTTAATTCGAATTTGACTATACAACTCAATTATTGGGTACTAAGAAGTCCTTATTTACTATTTGTTATTAGGCTATACATAGGTATAAGATAACCTAAAAGCACAGCGCCCACTGCGACCAGCCCGATCTTTTTGTGAAGTCGCAATACACGCAATCAAATGGATACCCGCCTACTGCAACCGGCCTGGCCCAGCCTTTTATACTCTGTCAAAATGCATACGAACAAATGGACATCTGCCCATTGTGAGCGGCCCGGGCGAACTCTGCCCACACAGCACTGGCACATTCGCCCCAAGAGCCGACCGAGGCCGGATAGGATGGGCCGGGCCGGGCTGAGCTTGACCAGGCCGGTCACAATGGGCGCCATGCTTTACAAGCGCTCACATGATCTGAGCTTGAATTCGAGTACTACCTCAAGGATTGGTTTTTCCTTTTTTTGCAAGCAGTGAGGAGGCGCCACCAACCTCACACTGATGGCCAGGGGCATTTCTTTTCGGTATTTTCCCGACTTCAGATCACGTCCCAGATCATCAAACTCCTACGTCAGATCACGTTGTAAGATTTAGGACGTGATCTAAGACTAGGAAAGTAACGATTGGAAATGCTTCTGGCCATCAGTATAGACTTCGGTGCCACCTTACGCGCCACCCAGCACTCCTGGAAAAAAAAGAAAAAAATCCCTCAAGATAGTACCTAAATTCAAGCTCGGTCATGTAAATGCTTGTGAAGGTTATGTTTAACTTTGGTACTACTAGTAACACATTTACGATAATCTATACTAAACCTACTTATATCACATTAATAACATTGCATAGTGTAGTAATATTTCCATTTCTAATACATGCCTCATTGCTTACATGAAATTGTCTGAGCTGTTACCAGCTACCAAGTAACCCAAAACTAAAAATTTGCTATGATAACATTCATTCAGCCCGGCGGTTATTGAAACCACAGTATCCCGGTAATAGGTTACCACTGAATAACCTGTTACTGACACTAATACTGCAGATCTGTAATGGCACCAAGTGGAGTCATTATGCACACGATTTATTTGTGTCAGACCCATTTATCCTTCAAAATAGTAAAGAATAAGTAAACGTTATACTGTTTTGTTTGTTATATTTTGTAAATACACAACTAAACGGTTTTTTATTCACCATAACATTTATACTTTTGTAATTTTAAATACAACGTAATTTGGTATAAGCGAGTAATATAGCGAGGATTCTTTACTCATGAGTATTGTGGATGCTTATTATACTGCAGCAGACATTGAAACACATTTTATCAAAAACTGAGGATAAAATTGGAAATAGGAGGTCCTATAAAACGTACATCATATAGAGTAGCCTATTTACTGTTGGGTATAGGAACACACCAGCAAAATTTCATAAAATGATTCTGGGAACTAACCCTAAAAACCTGAGAGACACCAATATATCTTAAGTATTATTAGCAGGATTCCTTTGGTAAAATTCATTAAGCAATCAATTAGGCTAATTTTGAAACCTTGAAAAGCTATAATTATGCATTTTCCAGAATAAAAACTATGAAAACCCCTGAAGCCTATGACAAATAACGCTATGAGTTATAGGCATTACATGTGTACAAGAGACTTAGTGAACCACTACATGAAAACCAAAACTGGCTTTGCCCATTACCTTAAGAGATTTCTGAATGCCACTTTTAGAGTTAAAACCCATTGTTTTACTATATAGAACACAAATTTACAAGCATAATGCCATCTCAACTTCTTCAAAGGTTTATAAAGTATAGCTTATTAATAGGTTTATTAACTAATATTACTGGTATACTAACTATACTAAATAGTATAATGTATTGTAAATAAGCTTAGCTAGGTCTACAATTAGGATCTTAGGTTTAGGTTAACATTACAAACAAGGAATGAACGAGAAACATGAACCTTACCGGTTAAATTTAAACAAATAGCTGTATCACTTTTCAATAACACCACATTACTAATTCGCTTCGAACTGAATAATAGTTACAGTACCTTATTTTATAACAATTAATACAAATAAACTGATCTCTGAAACGCTCTGTAAATAATTATCTATCTCTCTTACGTTTTTGCCTCTAACAGTTCAGCTTTTTTTGTACGTTAACCTAGTTTTTGTGGCTGTGTAGGGTATGAGTCAGGCTTTCGAATCAAACCATAACGTTTCATTGTACAACTTTATTATAATTATTTATTCATATTTTCCAGTTTTAATCTACTTTTTGTTTTTGTTTTTTGTTATAGTTCCCTAGTACAAGAAACAACAATCTTTCAAGATTTGCTTTCAATCATTCGTTATGTAGTTAAGTATATAGATAAATAATTTAAAGAGATATGCCTACTGTTTTCTGCTTTCATCAGAGATGTGTATTTCGCTATTCAAATACGACAAAAATAGCTGTATCAATGATCATATTTTAAAATTATAAATCTCAATGTCTTCAAAATTTATAAAATCATCGGGTATTTTGACTACGATAAGCAATTTTTACCGCATTTGTATGATAATTTATAAATAGATACCACATGTTCAATTATATTTCTCACAATTAAATATTACATGAATTTGATAATTTAAGAAAATGCGTGTAGCAGTTTATGTTGTTACCCACACTGAGTACAGAAAACATTCGTTATCAGACTATCTGGAAATTTGATCTATTGCCGTACCTGATAAATTACTATTTCCAAATGTGATTTTGGGGTGCCGTAAATTCTGACTATTGTAATGTACTCCCACAGATTCGGCAAAGCCAAACATAACAGAATGGTTAATGCATTGAAAATTCTAATTTAGAAAGTATAAACGTTTAGAGTTATTCTTTCCCTATACAAAGGACATTCCTTCTTAAATAAAATAACACCTTTTTTTTATTATTCTTTTTTAAGCCTCAGCTTTAAGCTATGCTGGCTTCGATGTACACTGGTATTTTTGATTTACAAAGTACACTATCAATCGTGTCTAAGTATTTATTTACAAAGTACACTATGAATCGTGTCTATGCCTGATTGGTCCAAAATAACACCTTCACTACGGACGAGGAATATAGACACATTAAAAAAAAAAATTATGGTTGCCTGTAAAGTCGGTTTTACGGGCGAAGATTTTACGTGACAACGTCTTTTTCTCGGTAGAATATTTATTGATATGAATATTATTAAATTGCACAATAGGAACAAGGAATTGAATGAAAATAAGAATTGCACAAATTTTAACTATAGAAATATATTTTGTTTACTAAAACATTGTACTTAATTTGAAATTAATTAAAATTTGTTATTGTAAATGGTAAAGTTGAATAAAACATTTACTAAAATTGGAATTTGAAATTCTTGCTAAACACAGTTAAATTCTAACTCCGCGCGTGGTGATTGGTCGGTTTAGTTCGTTTGTTTGGTCGCACTGTTATGACAGGTTAGAGGTTATAATTTGTTATTTTAAATGTTTGACTAGCAATACGCGCTGTTTCTTCTCAATCGACTGAATTACGATTGATTGCAGTCATTGTTTACGATAATGAAATATCAGTGTACAATTATTTACCTTTATTGTTGTAGTTGTTGTAAATGACGAATCTAAGCACTCCACATTTTCACGAATAAACATAGTTATCTGCTTTATCCCGTGCGGCGGACCCACAGTTATCTGCTTTATCCCGTGCGGATCCCGTGCGGCGGACCCACTGGACGGGCATCGTAACGTTACCGGGCGTTACACTTTTTCATGAGTGACTCCGAGCCGCAACCTAATTTAAGACGTTGTCACGTCAAAATGTATGCTGCACAAACTAGGCTGAAGCAGTCAAGTTTTTAAAGACGAAAACCCCGTACAAAAAATACGTTTCCCCTGAATACAACATCGCGTTACTTCTAAATTTGTCCATAGGATCTATCAGAAAAAAGTTTTTATTGAAAAGTTAGTTGGTAAATTCAATTTTTATCTTTAATTTTTGCATTTTTATACTCTTTTTTACTGTTTTCTAGTCATGTAAATGTGAAAAAACTGATCGTGTAAATATGGAAAAAATTGTCCTTTCAATTCCATACCTGTGTTACAAGTCTTATCCATTTAACTTTGTTTGGTTATGCCAAACATTCCTCGTAGTGTTAGAGATTATCTGAAACCACCCCATGAAATAATACAATCAGATACTATATTAACATTCAAAAGAGCTCAACATTTCTTCACCAATTGACACAGGCTGCAGCAGCTCGCACTGCGGGCCATGAAGGAAAAGTCCCAATATTTATATAATAAATATTTTATTACGAATGAGTAGGGTATTCAGAACTAAAATTTCAAAGGTAAACATTAAAATAATAAATCTTACCATTATGACATTTGGTCAATAATTGTTGTCATATGCTTATTTAATTAAAATCATCGATAACGAGTTTCTGACAAAGATAAATAACACATGTTTCTTTAAACTATTTATTTAAAATAAGATTTTGAAATTAATTAAAGTGATAGCAGGTCAATTCAGTATTATACTTCTTAATCTATAAATAGATCTGCATAGATCACCTTAACAAATTTTTTATAGGAGTGTTAATCAATAAATTAAATGTTTCTTTAATTAATTAGATTTAATCTAGATGTAATGGGTAATAGGCCCATTTTGACCAGCTTAAACTAGACCTCTAGACTTTACAATTCTGTTTCCCTTATATAAATATTGAAAATTAGTTGTAATTTTGGAAATGAAATTTCAAAATTTTGAATTACCTCTTGCTCCATTGTAATATGTAGGGGTTGTAAAACATTGTAGAAATTTAGGATCTAAAATTTTTTTTTGAAGATAAAAATTTTTATATGTTTTCAAAAACACTGTATTGAATAGATGTGTAGAATAGCCAAGACACTATTAATTGACCTTCTACCATTTTACATCCACTGTCGTTGATTGTTTATAATCTGTGCACAGATTACCAAGTCTTCCAAGTTCCAATTTCCAATTCCGCAATTCGATTCCAAATTTATAAAACTTATATTTGTATGGCATTGAACAGTGGTGATATTCTCCTTGACATATTTTAGTCAATATTTTTTATATTTTGGAGCTTTTCATGTACGTTTGACTTATAATATTATTTTTAATTACGCCAGTAATCAAAAAAGTAAATATTATGTATATACTTTACTGAATATTAAATCATTTTCTTTTTTAGTGTCATAACCTATTTTCTTTCTTGAGGACTGGCAGATTTCAATTTATAAGCTAAGCTCCAGTGTAATATTTATGCTGCGTTCATTTTGCCTTTAAATCTAATGAGTAAATTAAATGTTGATTCTTGCATTCAATAAATATATGTTTCTTGTTATATTCAAGATTTTCTGAAACTCATTTAAACTAACCTCACTTTATTAATGATAGGCTCATTTACACTCCCTCTGGGTGTCAACTATATATAACATACTAACTGTTAGGAAGTGCAAGGCCTAGCCAGTTTTAAGTATATGCATGGTAAGTTTCTGTAAAAATTTGGTTGCATTATAAATAGTGGCTACCAGGACAATCAGATGATCGATATTTTTGATATACAAAACTGCGGAACAAAAAATCTTAACTGAATTATGTTATAGGTACTTCAGATTGTAGTATTGTTCTCCTATGTTTTATATATATATATGTATATGTTACTGAAGTGTACTGTCATTTGAAATATCTACCTATAACATAATTAATTCGGTTCAACATTTTGTTTTCAGTAATTTATACAATCATGAATATTGATTGTGATGGTAGCCGGTTATTTTACTGCATCCAACACTGGCAACAGGTAATTGTGATTGATATTTCATTTATAAGTTATTATTACAAGTTTTGTTCTTGATATTAATTTATATAATAGGTCTTTTATAGAAACTAAATATTGTAAAAAGGTATATTAATTTTCATTGGAATAAATAAATTATAAACAACTTTAATTAAAATTTGTTTGTATTCCATAGTTTAAAGCGGCCCATACACTAGACGTGCAATGCACACCGTGCAAGCACGACGTGTCAAAATTGGAAGAAACGTGCCAGTGTGTGGAGGTCTCCGTGCTAAGCACGCCGTGCATTGCATGGCACGATGGCAATCAAGATCGGTTTGATTTTCGGCGTGCCGTGCCACCTGCCGCCGTGCCATCCTGCAAGTGTGTGGACCAGTCCCGCACCACGTGCTGAGAGTGGAGTGTCTTTTGAGATTATTTTTCTTTCTCTCGCGGCAAATACTCTCCTATACTTACCATGTCGACTGCTGACACACAAATTTTTCTCTCTCCTAATTTCTTACCATTATTTATAGATTCGTACAGAAATCACCATTGTTTGTGACGAGTGAAGTGTAAAGAGTACTAAAATAAAAGTCTAGAGGGCCATTCCACACCAAGTCATCCAGGGGTCGACACCCACCCGTCACAGATTTTAATGAAATTTTGTACACATAATGTAGGCATTTAGATAGGATAAAATCCAAAATTTCAGTTGGTTCTGACAAATGGTTCCAGACATATGAATTTTTAAATTTATTAGCTAATTCAGTTCCCGGGACCCATTTTGCCGCCAAGTGAGCGTACACTTATTCTCGTATTTCTATGTGGAATGGACAATTTTTAAGCTACAGGCTTCAAATTTTACTCATATGTTCAAAACTTAATGCAGAATCATAATATACTATTAACATGAGATTTGTTATCTACTATCACCATAAAAATAATTCCGAAACACAAATAATTTGATTTTTCTGAAATCGGAACATCAAGTTACAAAAAGTTTTGTAGCAAAAATCTCTCTCCACCTACCCCTATAAAAGTATATATCACTGGAAAGAGGATAAAATTATCTTTCAAATGGTATAATAATATGAGTGGGGTTTTGTGTATTACCATTTTTATTACACGTCAAAGTAAAAAATAAAATGTTACTCTATTAAAACACAAAATATAGCCAAATATTAAAAATACCTATGAAAAATTGTTTTGAAAGAGGCCATTTTACATAAAAATTAAATATGTTAAATCAAATGTTGTTGCAGAATAAGTCACAGTTAAGTTTTAAAACAATTAAGTCACTTATAATGAGTACACAACTTATATTCAGTACTTACTTGATAATATTTCAACAGGTATGTACATTTTCATGTTAAAAAAAAATAAAAATCATTTATACTGAATTGATTATGTTGGTCCATCAAAACTACATTTTTCTTTCTCACACACACACATTGCACTCTAATTACAAACTGAAAATATTCCACGCTTTGTCTATTTTCTTTCCGAGATACAGAATCAATTTTGTACGAACGTCCAAGAGAGGTTGTTTCAGGTGGATTAACAATGCATAACAGATGAGCTGCTGGAACAGGGCACTGATCTTCTTTTTGGGGCCAAAAAAAGTTTCACTAGGTCCATGAGGGTGCATAAATTTTACATCATAATCTCCTTCAACTTCATTGAAACACTGGATCATTCCTATCCACCAATTATTTTCATAGACACATGCTACAAAAGAATGAATATTAGGCTCTAGAGTTGGCAAAGTGTTCTTGAATATGTTTTGTTTTAAACAGACATCAGTGTCTGAGCTTAGTCGCTTCGCTGTAATTACTTCACTAGTTGCTGGCTGAAAGAAGTGAAAACTTCTTGTTCCCTTAATAGTTTCACAACATTCAAAACGGGTTTCAAGAGACTTTCTTTTGTTTTCAATATCGTTCTCTTTCAAAAAGAAAAAACTAATTTTCGAGAACTGATTTGCACAAAATGAGTACATTTCTTCAGCATTTATGATTTGGTCTGAATCTCTGGCACTTTGTAAGTTTTTCTTTGTTACAGTCCTCATAACTGTTCCTCCGATCCTATCACAAACAGTTTTTCCGTGACTTGTTGCATGGAATGACCAACTTGCTTCTAGCCCAAAATCTTCTTTATGGTAGCACAAATTTACCATTGACTTGTAATTTTTATATTGGGCACTGCAACCATCTGTTAGGTATTCAATTTTGGTTACGTTAGGAAAGTTGGACTTAATGTACTCAACGGTTTTTTCTTGAACGGAATAGACGAATGGTACATCATGTTTCAAATCATCGGAAATAAAACACAAAGAGGATTCTTTTGTTGTTTCACCCTCGCTTCTTGAGTAAACAACAACAGGATGAATTGAACAACTTAAATGACTCCAATGATAGGATTGCACTTCATTTTGTAGGACATTTTGATGGTATAGGCATACACAAACGCAATGCGTGCCTGGAGAACCAGCCAGTACACACCATTTTGGCCTCAGAGAGCAAAATTTTGAAAATCCTATTTTTAAATTTGGATGTTTTTCTTTGAATGCAATAAACAGTTCTTCTAAATTACATAAAAGTAGTCTTTTTTGCATGTAGGTATTTTTTTGTACACTAACTCTGTCTTTCGCTCATGGAAACATATAAGAAAATTCATCATCTTCATAGAACTGTTTTACTGCTTCAATTGTCTCTTCAGGTAGTTTTCTACCTTCTTTTGGTTCTGGCATCGCCAAAATGCCCTTTTCATTACAAACAGCCCTAGCTTTTCGTACTAAGTATTCTGAAACATTCAGTTTTTCAGCTACTTTTCTGCGGGACCATGACTTAGGAGCAATTGTTAGTAATTGTATTTTTTCCCTTCTGGTTATATTGGTCCTCAGCTTTTGCTTAATAGCATCCATTAAATAATCAAGATCTTCAGATTTTTTCTTTTCCTCATCATGAAATTTTTCTTCGCCATCACTCGAAGACTCATTTAAAGAATCATCATTTACTTGTAGGACAAAAGATAGTTTCTTCTTGACTTTTAATTTTGCCTGCTTTAACTTTTTCCTGGCATATTTTTTTTTTTGAATGAGTAGATAAGGACTGGAGTTTCAGAGGTGTCACATCTAAACCTAACAGAGACTCATTTAGAACTTCTTTTTCCACTACTCTTTTGGCAGTCGTAAGATCTTTGCCAATATCTTCATCACTCTCATGAAATGCAGTTTCATCATTATTTAAACCTTTGTTTTCTACATTCAATAACTTTCTACAATTACTGCACAAAAAGCTTTCCTGGGACTAAAATTATGTCTTTATGTTCTCTAACATCTTTCGCCTTTTCTAAGGTAATTACTCTTAAATCTTTTTTCTTTGTCAAAGGTACAGCATGTTTTTGAAAAGGGTCACAACATTATTTTTGGCTTTTTTCAAAATATTTCAAAAAATAACAAAAATGATGAGAGCAAATTGTGTCATTTTCACGATACTGATTATTTGTCCGCCAACTCAATGTTTCTACTTCTTCACTTGAAAGCTTTTGAAAAATTAAATGTACACTTTTATCTTTTGTCAGAGTAAAGTTTTCACAAGAAGAGTCTGAAAGTTTACCTACTGTACAAATTAAATATGGTCTCACTTGACTTGGTCCAGCAATTTCTTCTATGATAAAAATAAACACTTCACAATTAATTACATATTTATAATAAATAAATAAATTCATTCATTTAAAATAGACAATTCACAAAAATATGTAGTACACAGCACCAATGTTAACTGAACCACAGATCCTCACATACTGACAATAGCT
The DNA here is from genome assembly GCF_021130785.1 of Homalodisca vitripennis. Lineage (NCBI taxonomy): Eukaryota > Metazoa > Arthropoda > Insecta > Hemiptera > Cicadellidae > Homalodisca > Homalodisca vitripennis. Next base: position 32,975 of record NW_025777637.1, on the reverse strand, counting down.
TGCAGTGTGACTTACTGAGTCATGTTGAGACTTGTGTGTTTCATGTCTCCACAAGAGTAAGTTTCTTTCATGTTGAGACTTGAGTGAATGTTTCATGTCTCCACAAGAGTAATTTCAAACACTGGTTTGAACTGGTCTAGATGTCACCCATTGTGGTTTGTGTTTATAAAATATTAGTAATTAGCATATAATGTAATATTGATGTTTGACCTTTAATAGTTAATAAAGTGTTGTTGTTTTTTATTCAGAATGTTAAACTTTTAAATGTTGTATAAAATATTATTTTAATGCTTGTAAAGTTATAATTAGCCATATTTTAGGTAAAAGTATTGTAGGCCAATTTAGTTAGGCCAATAATTATTTGTGTAAAATAATACTTTAATTCATTGACTTACTAAATTTTTTAAAGAAACTTAATTTTCTTTTTTATTTATACACACTTAAAAACTTAGAACACAATATTTTATTTCACCTTCATATATTTTCAGATATTTTCAAACAAATATAATACATTTTTACACCTTAGAATTTATTTTTTCTTCATCACATAAATATTTTGTATACAATCACATTTTAGTGTCTTAAAATTTTAATTTTTGACTTTGATATATGATAAAAATTTTAATACTCAAAACCCCACTCATATTATTATACCATTTGAAAGATGATTCTATCCTCTTTCCAGTGATATATACTTTTATAAGGGTAGGTGGAGAGAGATTTTTGCTACAACACTTTTTGTAACTTAATGTTCCGATTTCAGAAAAAATCAAATTATTTATGTTTATGAATTATTTTTATGGTGATAGAAGATAATAAATCCCATTTTAATAGTATTATATGATTCTGCATTAAGTTTTGAACATATGAGTAAAATTTGAAGCCTCTAGCTTCATAATTGTCCATTCTACATGGAAAGACGAGAATACGTGTATGCTCACTTGGCGGCAAAATGGGCCTTGGAAACTGAATTAGCATAAAACTTCAAATGGCCGTATCTCTGAAACCCTTTGTTAGAATAAGCTACAATTTTGGATTTCTTCTTATTTATATGTATATATTATCTATGTAAACTTTTATTGAAATCAGAGAACCTTGGGTGTCAATTCTACTTTTGGCTGGATGATTTGGCGTGGAATGGCCCTAAAACAAAATGCGTATTTAGACCTTGTGGAACTGTGCAAAACCGAGGTACCTGATTAAGTCTTACAGTAGTCTCATATCAGAATACATTTCTCCCTCTTTTAACCAATTTTTCATCCATAATTGTCTTCTTCTCTTCTTCACTTTGCTATTGTCATGAATCGCACCAAACAGCAATACTGTTAACGCTTTATGTTTAGTTACAAGAAGCATAGTAGTAAAATATCACAGCACGACAATACTACACAATATCACAATAACACAACCAACTTCTAGCACGTCACGGGACTGACTAAACTGTCAGTGTGTGGGGCACAAAGTGCCATGCCAAGCACGGCGTGCCAGTATAAAAAACTGCATGGCGTGCAATGCACGTCTAGTGTATGGGCCGCTTAAAGGTGTTCCTAATTGATAATTTGTTTCTCTGATTAGATTGTTGTGGCGGCTGATTAGACCCTATTAAGTAGCATTAAGTGCGTAGAAGCCAATAACTTTTGAACTGTGATTATCATATATTATTCATATTTTTTAAGAAAAATGTTCTATAAGGTAAATAAAAAACAATACCTAAAATCGTTTGTTTAGATATATGGTCTTAATAACTAGCAGAGTAAAATTTGTTTAACTTTTGCTGTTTAGAGGTATTTTTGGGTAGGGTACGATAAGCGGACTCAGTTTTTTATATCGAATAATGTAATCATCTATACCTAATATTCACATCTCAAATCCTAGACTATCAATCGATATAAAAGTATCTATAGTCTTCAATAACAGTTGTATGTTTTAAATTAAAATATGAATTTAATATTTACAGTGATCAAACAATTATTATTAACAAAATTAGGAAAACTGAAGACGACCATACAGTTATTTTTTACTCCTCTCACAGCTACAGTTGTTTCTTTCTCACAAATTTCACATAATGGGTTTTTTTGGTACGAGTCCAACACGTTGAAGCCATGAAAAACATGTCTTATCATCTTTCAAAGCAATGTCGTGTAGTTTTCTAAAATTGACTGCCATTTTTAATAATTACATAAAATTGAAATATTACCTTACGTAATATTTCAATTTACTATTTTACTATTTATTATTTGAAAGTGTTTTACAGCTGTTGATATAGATTATTTAAGTTAATTGTTCAAAATAATTAATCAGTATCGATTGATTATATCGATGGTTATGATTAAGTAATATTTAATATCGTTTGCCAATTTCGATATAAAAAAAACCAGGTTCGCTTATCGTACCCTACCTGTATTTTTTTACATAGTAATGAAATTGCAAAATATACTATTGTTTTCAGTTTTATTCCATGAGTAATATGAATGTTGTACCAAAGCTTTTTGAACAAAAAACGAATCTGAAAGTCAGCTTACTTGTGTTTGTGATGCTTCTTACAATCTTCCAAATCAGTACTTTCAGTTCCGTTATTGTATAGAGGAATCTTTCCTTTGTTATAAATTACAAGAATGCAAATATTGAATAAACCATTTGTTTATAATACGGCCAAACAAAAGTATATCACAGTGCACCGCTAGCATCTTAAAGTGTATGAAGTACATCGTACAATTTTACAATAGCACTTTGAATTTTAAGTATTAGTTTACTACCACTCAATTTAAATTTTGTTCAATGGAAAATTGCAAGAGATGTGTCTCACAGTAGTAATTCAGATTAAACACACATGTCTAATTGAATGTAAGTAGAATTGGAACCATAATTCTTGACTGAGCACTTATCATCAGTGGTGTAACAAAGGGGGGGGGGGGGGCCACACCGGGTCTCACCTTTTTTGGGGTGACACCCACCTGGTCTCTCAACTTAAGAACAATGTACAAACAAAATAAATAAATCGCTAGCACAAAAACTTCGGGGATTCCTCCACTAGCACCAGCTCAGCTCTATATACAATTTGGGGATTTCCGCAAAAGAGCCTGACGCTGTCATAGGAGATTCCCCGTCCCATACTCCCGATGTTTGACATTTCAGTTAGAACATTTCTCATTTGTTTCATGAAGTGTGTTGTATTTGGTTGGCGTGAATTGTTAAACGTGTATTATTCTATAGTTATAGAAGATTGGGTGTCTCTAGATTTTTTAAAGTTTGTTGTAGAATGGGATTTTACAGAATCTCTTCCAAATCTTATGATTGCACTGAAATTGTTCATGACGGTTTGTGTGTCCGTAGCTTCATGTGAGAGGAGTTTCAGTAAATTGAAATTAATAAAAAAAACTACTTGCAGTCAACAATGACCCAATCGCGGCTTAGCAATTTTGGTATATTAGCCATCGAACACGAGGCAATACAAAATATAAATTTCGATCAAGTTATTGCTGAGTTTGCAGTTGTCAAAGCTAGAAAGAAGAAATTTTAATTGTATAACAATTCCTTTTCTGTCTTAGTCATTATTGTTTTGCTATTTCTTTAATATTATAAATAATAAATGATCCATGACCTTTATAATATACAATTTATTGCTTTTTACTTTTGATGGGGTGACACCCAAAGTAGCTATGCCACTGCTTATCATTAGTTTTTCATGTCCCTGTTTGTAACATTTTATTTTTCTAATCAATTAAATAGGTATATTTTAATTTTTGAGCTGTTATGGGATACCACAAAGTTTTCTGTTAGGTTTTCTCTGACACAGATACCTGTATCAAAATAAAATTATGCACACTATTTGAAACTCTGCTCAAAAGTTTGTATTCTTTACTAGTACATATAATTTCTAATGGTACCTAATTCTGAGCAAATACTAGGTCAATTTTTTATTTCTTTCATTTTTTAGTATGATGACAGGTAGTCCTTAAAAATTATGAAATAAGAAAATGTAGTGTCGGATAGCCATGTTTGATATTGCTGAATGATAAGAAGATTCAGAGTGCATACAATATAACTTGCATATGGGACACAGTTAAATCAGTCCTTTACATGGCAATGTCTATAATACATCTTAAATATGGATCAGAGTATAAATTTATCCTTGTTTTATCAATGCATAGGCCCACCCGAAATTGAAACGCTAATATGTGTTCTAAGCTTGAAGTTAGGTATTATATTGAGGAATGCTTTTTTTTCTGCCAGCAATGGGGATGACACTAAAGGCACCCACCGAAGCCCGCTCTGAAGGTCAGGAGCATTTGTAAAGAGTAGCCTACTTTCCTGTTCCAAATCATTCAATGTGTTACTGATCACAAATTCTCCTGGTCGTCAATGTGGGCTTTGGAGGTGTTTCTGGTGCCACCCTGCAGTGCTGGCAGAATAAGAAAACATATCTCAAGATAGCATCAAAAAAAACAAGCTCAGATCATGTGAGCTCAAGTTGGACGGCATAGGAAGTGGAACAACGCGTGGACAGTGAACATCTCATAAGTCGACAATGTAAACAATGCTTTCCAACACTTATATTTCCTGTTTTATACTTTCTAATGACTGCATGATTGTCATACTAAAATAAAATAAGTTATGAAAAAATTGAAGTTGATCCAAAAATTGTTCAGAATTACCTTTCCAATTTCTCTAAAATATTGAATAACATTTTATTCTGTTTTAAACTTAAGTGGGTACACCTACTTATGACAAGAGGTATGGAGAGTAATATTAATACTGTGTTACACATGTTTTATTGAATAATTATAGACAACTACATAATTACATTACAATTCTTGACTGAGGTATGTGACAGACTGTATTGTAAAGAATTAAAGTATATTTTTATTCATTGGAATTCGTATTGTGTACAAAGAACACATCCCTCAATAAAATTCATGACCTATTGCAAAAATAATATTCCCATCTTTTACAAAGTTTGACATATGGGTTTTGTTTTGATGGGCAATGCATTATGCCAAACCTGATTGGGTTTCTTTAGTGTTATTTGATTTTTAGTGAAACACGGATTAGCTCCCTCCTTCAAGACATTAAATCTTTGCAGTGCTGAATGTTTCAGAGCCTGTTGTAATATACGTATAGAGTAAGGTGCTTCCAACTAGTTTAGTTCATTAATCAGGACAAAAAACAAGCAGACCTAATACGGATACCTGAGGCCGTGTTTCAGAGCCTCACTACCAGTGTTCTCTCCTTCAAGTAAAACAAGTGTCTGATATTTAAGATAGTTTGAAATCAATTTTAATATATTTCCTCCAATGCCATACTTCTTAATTCCTCCACAAGTTCCTTATGAACTTCATAGAGAAACACTTGACTAATATCGAAAAGTGATAGAACAACATGTACTTGTTTAAAAAAATAAGAATGTTATTCCATTATTAAGTGAAGTCAGGCCAAATTTATTTCCATGATAATTAAACAATTTTCATTTTATGTACCGTGTCTTATATATCTTTTATAACACACTGATTTTGTAACAGTGTTACAATCCAGTGGGATCAATATTAGCTCTTTGTTTAAAAACATTGCTTAAAAGGTTATAATCAAACAAGCATAGTCTATGAGAAATCTGCCAAGGTTTAACTAACCTGTAGTCAAAATAATTAGACTAATATAAAATAGTTCGGGATAATTTGGAAGAAGTAGGTAGATTTTGTGACTACTTAAATATTATCAATTTATTCTAATGGGATTTACATTTACTTAGTATCTCAAAAACTGTTCGAGATACAAAAAAAAGTTTAGGGAACGTTATGAGCATTGTGGAACAGTTAACTTTTTTCCAGGTTTATAAATAATGGAGTTGTGGGTTAAAATAAGTTTTAACAGCCGCTATTATGGAAAGAAATCACATGCAAAGCTAGCCAACAATCTTAGCCAAGACATTTGTAGAAACAGTTTTTAAAATAAGTTTCAACTTTTGTGAGCTTTCTTGGGGCAGTTATTGTTTTCAAAAGCCGCATTATATGGCATATATATAGTGTTTTCACAAAATGGTGTCACAAACTTTTGTGGCTGATAGTGCTCATTATTTCAAACAAAAAATTGTTAAATAAACAGCTTGAGAAATTAGTCTTGTTTAGCTAGCCACCATTTTGTAATTTTTATAAAAAGATTATCTCTATAAAGTTATGATCAACTAATATTTTGTCTTTTGATAGGCATTAGCTGTTTTAAATACGTTATACAAATTCTAAAAGATACCAACTATTTTAAAATTTGTATGATAATTCCAAAGGCACTTTTTCCAATGAAATCTGTCAACGCATAAGCGAACACGACCACTTTAAAGATACGCTTGCACAAGCCAGGAGCAACAAACAACTGATACCTCTCAACTGTGACATGTATGGCGCTCCCGGCTTGTGCAAGCTTATCTTTAAGTGGTCGTGCTTGCTTATATATAGGCGAATTTCAGTGGAATTGTCATAAAAATTTCAAAATAGTATCTGGGGGGCATTGTGGATCATGTTCGGTGAAGTTATGGAGAAATGTTCGGTAAGTGCTATCATGAGGGCGATTGCAATTAGTTGTTTATGTGCAATACTTATTTTCAATACGTGTAAAACTATTTCTACACCAAATTGCTTTTTGTTGTTACAAAGTAAAAAATATACCAAAATATTTCTCTATTCAACCGTGCCATTCAGTGAAATTGATTTCTTTCTGTCTATAACTTATATATTACTTAATGTGATAAAAGAACCCTGTGGACCCTAAGCAATAATCTAATGGTGGAGAAGAGTTAAATTTTCTACAATGTAAATTTCCTGTCTGTGATCCATAAGGATAGATATATACTGTTTCTTTGGAACGTGATCGTTGGATATGTGTGTCTGTCATCCAGCCATATAAATGGCTTAAGTCTTTGTTTGATTTTTAAATTTACATATATACAATATTAAAAACAAAGGTATACACAATAACTACTATTAAATTTTTGACAGATATATTGGCAACTCAGAAATACAAATTAAAAACAGCTACAATCTCCAAATTTTCAACTCTGATATACTGACCTTGAATGTTTCTTTGACACCCTTCTTAAGAAGCAGTTAGTAGCTATTTCATGTGTATGTATAAAGTTTGGACTAACCCTATTTTAATAATTTTTTTCTTTTAGGTTGATTTAAATAGAGATGGAGAATGGAGGTCGTAAAAAAACTTGGTCTGAACTCAAGCAAGTTGTGTTTGAATTGCGTCGCCAACTTTCAACTTTGTCTACGATTGTACCAAGTTCAGTTGAATTTCGGAATCTCAAGGATGGCAGAACAAGGATATTCTTTCTTAGCTCACCTGGTAATGGTTGGGAAACTACCCTTCTCTACACCGACATTGTTTTGGAAGAACAAAAGGTAAACTATTTTTTGTAACCTTGACATGTTTTGTAGTGTTTTATTGACCATGAAAAAAGGTCAGAAATATCCAACCTAAAAAGGCAATTGCAATTAGCAACAGGTCAGATATTTCTGACATACCATTACTTTATTTAAAAATGCAATTTAATGTATTGTAACAATGTAAAAACCTATAAATATGCAAACTAATAGTCTAAATTACTGATATGATATTGTGTACAGTACGTACAATATGTGCTATACATTTACACATCAATTATTAGATGTTTGTAAATATTTTGGGAAAACTAGCAATCATAGTAATTAGCAACTCCATATATTAATTGAAAATAGCTATTGTTCACATAGTGGTTATTCGGGAAGTATCAGTCATAAGCAGATGCAGTTCTATTAGAAAGTGTGTCTAAATATCTTTTGTAGTATGTCAATTAAAAGAATTAACCGTGCAAATTTAATTTAATTGCAAACATTTTCATTAACTCTCAGCCTAATCCCATGGATTGACATAAACCATCATCAAACTCAATGTTGCCTATAAAGAAATGAAACTTAATGTAAATTTTAAGGTCTATAGGTCAGTTCATTTTTAAGATATCTTGTGAATAGACAGACAAAAATAAAATTTTCTCAGCCCCTCGAGTGAGAACTTTGCTAATGCTCAGTCAATAAACCAGATTCATTAACATATTGACGTGGTAGAATTCAGATATATTTCATCTATGTAAAACAAATGATTATTTCTATTGTAGACATATGTTTTTCTTCTTCATATAGTAGCAAAAGAACTTTAGTTGATGGCAATTTGTATTTGAGTTCAAGAATTCTAATGGCTGCTGATTTGTTGAGGCCAATTCCTGGTCACCTGGGTTTCTCAATGCTGTTACTAGTAATGACTGGTGTTTTATAATGGTTTTTATATGTTGTCTTATTAATTATATTGTTTTTATTTGTAAAAGGATGTATTGATTTTTGTGATAATTGGAATATTTAATAACTGCTTTTTAATTAGGTGTACATATTTGTAATAATTGCTTATTAGGTTATCTTTAAATGTACATATGAGTATGTTTTTACACATTTCTGAAAGTACACATGTTCTGCAAAATATCTACCTATTAATAAGCAGTTTTCCACATAGCTAGTTGGATGGTAAGGCACAATCTGTTATGCACTTGTCAATAATAAAAATTACAAACTTTAACCATATGATGAATTCTTATCCAGTAGAAAAGCAAGAAATCTCTTCTTTCTGGTGGTCTTGGACTTTTGGATACTCTAAGAGTTCTAATCAACCAATAGGACAGTTTAACCACAGTGCCACTGAGTAGGGATCAATCTGTGCTGACATAAGTCAGTATTTTTTATAATGATATTCTAATATTGTAAGAGTATTAAATTTGGTTTATAAATAACATATAATTACTGTTTTATGTATTTTGATACTAAAAGACTTATTATTATTATGGAAAACACATTTTTCCACAGCTGTTTTTAGTTTTGTTTACATTTTTGACGAATTTGCACCACTATGTGCTGGCATTGATACTCTGAGTGAGGTATTCAATATCTTTGATCTGTTTTTGTCTCTGTAATACTCCATCAGATTGCAATAACATAGTTAGAGTGTGTAAAAAATTGTTAATAGATTATTTATTTGTTAAGATTATTTTCTTATAAAGTATAATGGAAATTTTCTGTCTAAACCTCAACTATACAATCTTTAATATTAATGTGTACATGTGCTAATGTTTCAGAACGGCCGGTTACAGTGGCATCCCGTTATTGAGTCCAATTTTCAGAGTGTGTCACTGGGTGCACGTTCCTCAAGAGAGGAGCAGCTGATGTTGGAGCGGAAACGGCTGGCAACATGGGGTATCACCTCGTATGAGCTGCATCACGAGTCTGGGAAGCTGGTCTTCCCGGCGGCGAGTACTCTCTTTCAGTGCATCGACACAGGCTACACGGTAATCAGGACTTTTCATTATATGAGGGGCTACCCAACAAAAACTGTCGTAAAGCTGTTAAAGTAGGTCTTGCATAGTACATAATTCTTCTCCTAAATAGATCATTGTCATTTCAGTGCTACGACACAGGCTACATGGTAATCAGGACTTTTCATTATATGAGAGGGTACCCAACAAAAACTGTTATAAGGTTGTTGAAGGTAGGTCTTGCATAGTACATAATTCTTCTCCTAAATAGATCATTGTCATTTCAGTGCTTCGACACGGGCTACATGGTAATCAGGACTTTTCATTATATGAGGGGGTACCCAACAAACACTATTATAAGGCTGTTGAAGGTAGGTCTTGCATAGTACATCATTCTTCTCCTAGACAGATCATAGTCAGTTCAGTGCTACGACATAGGTTACACGGTAATCAGGGCTTTTTATTATATGAGGGGCTACCCAACAAAAACTGTTATAAGGTTGTTGAAGTAGGTCTTGCATAGTACATAATTCTTCTCCTAAATAGATCATTGTCATTTCAGTGCTTCGACACGGGCTACATGGTAATCAGGACTTTTCATTATATGAGGGGGTACCCAACAAACACTATTATAAGGCTGTTGAAGGTAGGTCATGCATAGTACATCATTCTTCTCCTAGACAGATCATTGTCAGTTCAGTGCTACGACATAGGCTACACAGTAATCAGGGCTTTTTATTATATGAGGGGCTACCCAACAAACACTAGTAATCAGGGCTTTTTATTATATGAGGGGCTACCCAACAAACACTGTTATAAGGTTGTTGAAAGTAGGTCTTGCATAGTACATACTGCTTCTCCTAGACAGATCATTGTTATGATTACTAGTTGACTAAAGCGCAGGGGTGAAAATTCCCCTCCTGCTTGTTGAAACAGTCTTAATGTTTAAAAAATTTTACAATCTTGACACCTATTGGTGATATACTCAAATTGTATGGGTTATTCTCATTTTAAAAGTAGTCATGTCAATAACAACAAACCTGAACATGGACGAATATCAACTGCTGGAGGAGACAAAAATTCAATAGCTTGTGTGCATAGACTATTGACAGACCAATGAACAACATAAGAGCAAGTGGAATAAGTTTAGAGCTTGGTACAACATATTTTAACTGAAGATTTTAGGATGAAAATGGTTGTTGCTATACTTGTTTCTTGTACCTGCACATACAGCTATATTATACTTTAAAATATAGCCAACATTTGATAAAAATGGCCTGGTAACTTTGTCCCACACAGCTTACTCAACTAATCTATGTGTGATTTTTTTTCCACATAATAAAAGGAACATGAAAGAGCTCAAATTTGACAATATTGATGACATCAACAAAGAAACGAGATAGGAGCTGTAAGCCATTACTGAAAATCTATTCAGTTGTGACTTTTTTTGTTCAACAGGTTTTTATTAAATAAATTTTAATTTATATCATACACTTTTGATTATACAGGGTGACTCATGAAGATATGTAGAAATTGTGGGAGCTCATTCTACATGTAAATAATGAAAAAAAAGTTTATATAAATGTGGGTCTGGAAATACTTTGTTGGTGAGTTACGGCTAGCGAAAGATTTTGCCTAAATTTCAGCTCACCATGTAAAACGAGGTCTTCCTGAAATTCTGGTAAGATAGATTAAGAGGTGAATTAAATTATTTCATTTGGTTTTTGACTTGATAAATTAAATAAAACAGGCCCTAGAACTGTCAATTACATAGTTTTTGAAATAACCAAATTCAAATGCAAAAAACAGAGTGAATAAACGCATTTTTCATCTTTGGGCAACAATAACGTTGTTATTTCACCAAGAAACACATTAGAATTTTAATAAAACTTGTAGAAAAGTTTGTTCTGAACAAAATGGTGTAAATAAAGTATACTGAAAGTGAATAGATGTTTAATTAAATTAATTTTTATTCATAACAGTACAACATGAATTTTACATTTGACTGACAATTAAAAAAATTTACTGAGAAATCTCTTAATTAAATTTCTATCTATCTATCTTTTCATAAAAATCTTCCTTGGATTTCAAAGAATATTGTACAAAAAGAATTAACCTAATTGTTATAGCCGTTCTCGAGATTAGCACTTCGCAACACATTTTGCAATTTTAATTTTTAATGTTATATATATTTATAACATACTTTTTACATACACTATAAATAACACTTTTTATGAAACTTACAAAAAACCTATAAACCTACAAAAATCAGTACACATTTTAAAATTTCAGGTTTAATATTAACATCCTTCATTGATATTGGTGTATTATTAAAACATTTTGATTTCCTTTAAGGCTTTTGATTTAGTGGAGTATCAGCTGTCATCAGTTTCTTGTATTTTCAATAAAATGTGTATAATTTATTTCATGTTAAATGATAAATGGTTACAATAATTATTGAAGCTACTGGTAACACAATAGTATTTGCACTAAAAACCTGTTTACATCAGACAACTAAGAACCATTTATATGAATTGACAATTTTCTCGAGATGGCATACACAAACCTTTCATTTTCCATTTGAGAGTTATTTATTTGAGATGCATTAATCTATGTTACAGAATGGACCTCTGTTCCCTGCCGAGCTCAGAATGAACTCAAGTGGTCCCAAGCTCCTCCCGCAGATATGTCCCTCCAACCCTGACCTGGTAGCTTATATCTGCAATGCTGACATCTGGGTCTCCCACACCCTAACAGGTTTTTGTTTCTTGTGTGCATGTATAGTGTATAGTTTTTTACGATAAATCATATTTCAAGTTAATAACAGGTTATTTATCTTTAGTGAGTCCGATATGAGAAACCATAAGTGTATGTATAAATTAAAAAAAACAAATGTTAAAAAAAACTTGTATTATATACATTTTAAAGCTACATCATACGCTATTTTCCAACACAATCCCCGTTGAAGAACTTATCATAGTTAGACACAAGTTTTTAGATTCCAGCTTTAAAGAAATTCGCTGCCTGAGATCTTTATCACTAGACTGGTTGTCAAGCCTCGTTCAAGGAAATTAACCAGCATCACACTCTTATTGTGCCAGAAAACATTTCCCATAATCTTTGTGGGATAATATGTGTGTTCACAATTAACATGCTTCACCCATGTTTCATCACCAGTTATGATACAATTGAGAGGTTCATTACCATGTTTATCATAGTTTTCTTCGAAATTTAATAATTCAGCAAGTCTTTTTGTGGTTTTGATGTGTGGTAAGGATTTTTGGAACCCATCTGGTACAAAATTTGTGGTATTAAGCAATGTAGAAAAACTTTCTTTCCCATGTATTTCGTATTAGAAATTTGGAGTATGTTAACCATTGAAAATTACTCCAAAATTGGACAAATCGTATATTTTAGAGTTCTTTTATTATGTATGTGGCTGATACTATTATCACTGCAAGGGCTAATATACTGTTTTGAACAGTAAGTATCCTCTCAATGAGACCATCAACTCGTCTAAGGAAAGTTCCTTTTCGGGCAGGTAGAGATTTTCCATTTTGTTAAAATAGTAAGGTCAGGAAAATCATCGTCATCTTTGGTCAAATGCAATGAATGTAAAATCAAGAGAAATCAATTACTTTGAAACAAATTTGAAGTAGTTTTAATACATTTGTAACTGTAGCATTTTCACTTCCTGTATGAAATAATGGATTAAAGGATTTTTGCAGTGAATATCAACTTTCTGCATAAGCATTTGTTTTCTCTAACAATCGATTCGAAAAAAAACCAATTAAAATAATCTAAAGGTTCAATGCCAGGCAAAGTTACTCGCAAGTCAATGGACTGAGAAAATAGAAAAGTTTTCAAATCTAGAGTATCGTACCAAGGTAGTTTTGGTCTGGGCTGCTTACATCCACGAGTTTGGTTTGTACCGTTGGACGATAACACATGGGGGTGGTGACTTCTGAGGTCGAAGTAATAAATACTCGAATTGCAAAGTTTACTTATAAGTCCAATTTAATTTACTAAACTTACAAGCACCACTTTTGGATGGTAAATTAAGTGTATGTAATGCCATGTTGCTGCCAATTAGAATAAAAGAACTAAAAATGTATATCTGCTAGGTGGGCCCAAAATATCCAATGTTCTCTGGAATTATGCCTACGATGTTTCTACTTTATAAAACATTTAGATTTTACTTACCTTCATAATGTGTAGACTCACAACCCGGGTGTCGGCGTCTTGGCACGAGACAATGGCGCTGTAGTCTAAGAAGGGTTATTTCTAGTCAGTGGTTACTAGAAGATGAGTAGAAGTTATGAAACTGGTAGCCATCTACTCAAATAATATGTGCCCTGTGAGCCGTGAGACACGTGGGACACGTAAACTCGCCTAAAACAAATTCGCGACGGTATTAGCCATTTAATGATACAAATGACTATTTATAACAACGTGTTCGCCATAAGATGACGCCACAACTTTTATCTATCTCAATCAAGCAAATAAAAGATCTTCAAGGGTACGTTACTTTACTATTTACAACTTTACTTTACGTTACATTCATTTTTATATGTTTGGCATCAAAGGGCTAATTTAATAATACGAAAAGATAACTTTTACTTACGGACAAAGCGCGCGAGGTCTGCTCGGTCACATAGTTGGGCTGCTACGAAGGGTTAGAAGAAGATATTCATACGCGTGCCAATTAGGTAGTTACTCCGCCCAATAATTTAGTTCCGGAACATTGGATAAAAATAATATTAAATTATACTGGCTGATTAGGTTGCGAAAATTACATTATATGAAATTTAATTAACTAATTAACGGTACAGAATATCCCCCCCCGTTTTGAGTTCGCAACCTAGTTAGTCACTTTACTTTAAACATATTCTAAATAACAAACTTCACTCAACCTTTTATTCATTACATGAGTTCAAATTTTCTATCATAACAATACGGTAGCGCGGGGTTTCGAGAGTTTCTTATGAAATCCGCTAGATCGCATGCCAATGCAGTTCTATGACTTCTTATCTGCTCGCTTAGGGACCAAAAATAGAAAATCGATTTAGGCAAACTATTTTCATGCAGTGCACGTTGCAGCGTTTTAGAATTTGCGGATCGTTGCGAGAATAAGGGCATTTAAGGCGATTAAATCGTGAACAAGTGTAGTGTAGTGTTTTGTTATATAGGCGCCACATTCATACTTCTTTTTTGCATTCATACCAGTGTTTTGTGTATAGTGTTTTGCCATTAAATACCCTGAGACTTGCGGACAAGTTACCAATATGTGTCGAATACCGAAGGAATGAAACGTCCCCTCACGAGAAGCTAAGTTTCACATTTCTTATTAATACTGCATTACTCTTAATATATATTTACATACAACATCATATACATCTTACATCTACATAAATTTTAACACTTCAAATATATCTACAAAAATCAAAATTCAACATTTCGACATACATACAAAAGACAGATACAATTTTTTATATTTGTTTCCTTTATTACCATCAGTCAGGATCAACTCTGTCTTATTTCTTTATTGAAAGTTTAATTACAAATTCTATTTCTATATTTTATTTCAATTCAAACATTCGTTTAGGATTCACCAAACAATTAACTTCCTGGGTTTTATGTTATATTTTAAATTTGGCAGCAAGTGGTTTCTTAAGCTAGGGATGCTACAAATTTTTTTTTTATATATATAGAACATGTCTTAATTTAATTTTAAATCCACAATATGAACCTTTTTTTACATTCAAAACATTTTCAGTGAGTTGTACAATAATAGTTATTTTCTCATTAGAATTTAATTTAAAATAACATGAATCTCCATCAAGATCTAAAATTAATTTGCTATTAGTTATAAATGGGTTTCCTAATACAATGTCCAATTTTAAATTATCGAATACAATAAGTTTTACTTTCCAACAAAATTTAGAAATTTTTATTTTAGCATAACAGTAACCAAAACATTTTATTTCAGTGTTATTTGCAGCAAACATTCTATCATCTGATTTCATTAATTTAGAAACATTTTTATTCAACAATAGGCTATCATAAAATTCTTTACCAATTATATCTCTTGTAGCACCAGTATCTAATAAGCAGTTTGTTTTTATATTTTTACCCACTATAGCTTCAATTAAAGGCATATTGTTTACACTGTCTAACATTTAGTCTTAAATTAGGTTTTCTATAGTTTAATTTACTCCAATTTTTAATTACCTTACCATAGACAGGTGCCAATTAGGTAGTTACTCCGCCCAATAATTTAGTTCCGGAACATTGGATAAAAATAATATTAAATTATACTGGCTGACTAGGTTGCGAAAATTACATTATATGAAATTTAATTAACTAATTAACGGTACAGGTTATTAGTACTGGATTTGATTGTGGTAATTGTTGGTTATCTGAACATGATGGCTGTGGTGTTACTGGGGGTTGTGATTGTTTTGAAGTGAGCAGAGTGTGTGTTCTGGTGGTAGACTGGTTTGGGGTAATGGTGCTGGTCAGTGGTTGAGCTCTATACAGATCATATGGTACCTTCTCTTTCATTATCCATTTCAAAACACACCAATAATAATATCAATTTTATTCAACCTCTGTAATACAGAAGTCATGAACCAATGACATTAACAAGAAATATAATTTTCAAAGAGGACTGGACTGTTCCAATAATTATGTCTACCAGGTTATGTTGAGAAATAGCGGCAAATGTGAATGCACTGAAACCTGCCATTGGCACTGAACAGTGTCAGTCATACATATTTGTATTGTATTTTAATCCATGTTTGAAGATAACTAATGTTCTTTAATGTACGTAATAGTGAATAAATATCTCATATTAACATGAGTAAAAATAATAATAAAAGGATTTTATTGTTTACATGGCAGGTAGCACACAGAGACTGACATATGCTCACAAAGGTGGACGACCATTGTCAGATGACCCCCTGACAGCAGGCATACCATCATATGTGATGCAGGAAGAATTCAACCGTTACCAGGGATACTGGTGGCAGCCAGACTCCCCAGGTATGGTACAGCAATGAGTTCACAGTTTTATTTTCAATGGAAATGATATGTCCTATTGTGCTTCACATTGTCAATAATCAGACAGTTGTAGTTCCAGAAGTGATCGTTGTGTTGTTTATTCTTGTAAATGAATTGGAACGTTATAAAATGGGTAGATCCTAGTACATTGCAGTTTTTTGCTCTAAACTAAACTGTGCAATCACTGAAAAAAATAGAATATGAAGATAGGGCAATGTTATGAAAATTCCTGTGTGACTGGTGATGTAGATTTTAATATCTAGTTGGTGAAAGCAACACATAATAACACTAGAAGAACATTTGTAAGGGGGTTGGTTACTATTATAATTAGGGGGTTGGTTACTATATTAAAACTGACTGTTGGAGTGTGAACCCCTTGCCACAGGAAGATTTAATTCTGGCTGGTTTTTACCTTCCATTTGAACTTAAACTGGATATAGCAAAAACTGATGTGTCACATACATCTGAACAACCACATGAATGTTCAGGATATCCACACATCACTAACCTCAGATTTCAAGGTATTGAGGTAAAAGGTGAATTGATAGGTCTAATCTACTCCAGAGGATAACTGTTGAGTGGGTTGAGCTTTCTTAGCAATTAACCCATTGCGGATCACTGACGAGCTGGGCTCGTCACGCAGTGGCCGGGCCTAACGGCACGATGACGAGCTCAGGTCACAAAAGCGGTCTGATTTTAAGTTTCCCTCCAAATAGTTCTATTAATGTCTGATAGACCGGGTGATCGTCTTCACTTGTCAACTAAACTATCAACGGTCTACGTTTAGAGTTTTCAAAAGTTTTATAAATATCCTATAGATCGCAGTTATATGTCGAAGTTGAAAAATCATTCATATGAGTTTACTCTCTGCTTTTTAGCGCTTCTGATTGGGTGTTTTCCTCAGTTGTTATTATAATACTTTTGAGGTTAGTGACATAGTACTAAACGACGCAGACGTACATTTTGGCGGGTTTAGTCTAGACAATGGCCCGGATGTTGTAATCACTTCGCCCGAGCCGCTTTATTTAGACTATAATTCAGACATCAACCCTGCCACCCCGGAACCTTGCTCGCGTGTTACCCCAGCAGACCCATGTTCTATCTGAACGAATACCTTCACAGCTGACTGTTCTAGTATACAATAGCGAGCAATATGATGTGGCGCACAATTGCTGTTCGTGCGGCCGCTGACCGTAAATTAATTCGTGCCCACACGCCAAGACAATACGATCCGCAATGGGTTAAGGCTGTTGCTAGCCTAAACATTAGGGTGTACTGTCCCCTGCCCGCTCTGACTGGAAGAGGCTGGAACAGAGCTAGTCTTCTCTTTTTCATGTATGACATAACTGAGATATGGGGTCCACTCACAGGAGGTGACTACTACCTCCAACCTTACATATGTGATTGTGATATCCAGAAAGTAGTACCCGTTAGCAGGTAGCATACTCGATAACACAACTTTTGCGGCAATTCAAGTAGGAAACCTTTGACCATCCCCTGTATAGCCCGGACTTGGTACCTTCGGATTTTCATCTCTTTACGAAGCTTAAAGTCTTTCTGGTGGGAAAAAACGATTTGATAGCGATGAAGAACTTAAATGAGGCATGACTACGTATCTCAATACACTGTTGGCGGAGGACTATGACGCTGGAATACAAAAACTCATCACACGTTATAACAACTGCCTAAGCTTTGCTTGGAGATTATATGGAGAAGTAGTTTAAGTATGCTCTTTCTAATAAAAAATTTGTCTATTTGTTAATATCTACTCCTTTTGTCTTTATTGCACAAACGGGTACCACTTTCCTGATGTCCCTCTTCCTTTCTGTCCGGTCCGTTTATGCTAAGTTGTATTGGTTTATTTATATTTAAGTCATGAATTAATTTATTACTTACTTACTTACTGCCGGGGCGTAACAAATCTCAGTCGATTCTTTGCCTCGTCTATGAGCCTCTTCCACGCCACCCTGTCTTCCGCCAGATCCACAGACCCTCCACATCGGGTCACATCTTCGACCACTTGATCGCACCATCTTATCTTTGGCCTACCCAAAGGGCGCCTTCCTGCCGGTACCACCGCCTGGTAGACCTCTTTTAACCTTGTGCCCTCCTGTCCTCCGATGTACATGTCCCAGCCAGCCAATTCTCCTTGCCTTCACCAAAGCCACAATATCAGGATCTTGGTATACATTGCGTAATTCTCTATTTTTTCTTATTCGCCACACCCCTTCATCACATATTGGTCCAAATATTTTTCGGAGAACTTTATTCTCAAAAACAATCAACCGCCCCTCATTTTTCTTCGTTAATGTCCATGTTTCACTTCCATACATTAGGACTGGTTGAATGATTGTTTTATAAATTCTTATTTTGGAGCATTGAGACAACAATCTTGACGTAAAGAGTTTTGTACACGCCCCAAGACACCTATTTGCATTAGCTAAAAATAAGTGGGATAGACTATAAATTAATTTTAGTTTTATTTTTAGATGGAGTGTACAGGATATTATATGAAGAGACTGATGAAAGCGATGTCAAGATCTACAGCTTTCCCTCCTCAAATTCAAATACTAGTGGAGAAATAGAGCAATACAGGTAGCTATTGAGTTCAGTATTGAATAACCGGCTGTAATACAAAATAAAACACTAATAAACATTATATAATTGTACAAAGAAGTGTTTATATTATATAACTGTACAAAGGTGGTGTTTATATTGTTGCAGTCTCAGGAAAATAAAACAATTTACATTTAAGTGTCATCGTTAAACTAGAAATATATCTCATGATTATTATGAAATCTGTAAAAAATATTTTGAAGTCTTCAAAATTAAATTGATAAGCTGTTTTATTTTATTAAAAATTATTAAAATTAATTTAATGGCATTAAAAGTATCAATAATTTAAAATGAATATGATTTTATTTGTACATTTAAATAAAGTATGCCTATTAATAAGAAGTATTCATAAGTAAGCCTATTAATTTATAAAAAATATATTTATTGAAAATTGCTTAGAAATTGTTAAAGTATTAAATAGTGCAGAAAACACCCATTTTTATTTTTTTTTAATGAAAGGATTAAAATATTTCATTCGAAAGAAACCACTACCATCCTAAATAATGTACTGCATTTCCTCTTTGCTACTGTAGGTCTATTGTTCAAATGTTTAGATGCTATCAACTTTAAGCTTCTCATATATTAATACAAAACATTTTAAGACTTCTAATAAACCGAGTTCTCTTCGTCATACAATATCTTCTTTCTTTAATTATGTTTCCTCACACTTCTATCCTCATACTCTATTTTGTCCTCCTCCACTTCATCTTTCATCCAGCATACCTCTCGGTAACTGCCATGTATTACCCATTCAGCATCCTGCTATTTTTCTTTATCCATACTATTTTCCTCCCACTTTCTAGTGAAGAGGGACTATGATACTAATGTATATCAAGTTTAACTACATAAATACCTCCCACCTAAACTGTCAACTACTTCTTTCTATGTTTTACACTGTTGTATTATCATATATTCTATAGGTTTCCTCGAGCCGGGACACCCAATTCTAAATCTAACCTTAAGTTGCTGACATTCCGGCTCAGTGACAGCCTGCAGATCAAGGATATCCACAACCTGGAACTTCAATACCCTCTCAGTCATATCTTCCCGTGGATGGAGTATATGGTTCGAGTAGGCTGGGCACCCAACCTCTTTAAGTGAGTTTTTATTTACTTTTAGATTTCTTTAATTAAAATTACTTAATGCTGTAATTCATAATGTTCCTAGTTTTCTATGTTTAGGTAAACACCAAATGCAAATAAAAAACAATGCAAGATAGTATGTGTTCACAAAAAGTATTTTGCTTATTTTTGCATGAGAAATCACCTTCCAATTTGTTTGTTGTAATGTCACACCTTTGATCCGTTGTAACGCAGTATATTGTCTGTATCACTACCATCTAGTTAAGTGAGATTTTGCAAGAACAAATTTCTTTGTTATTAAATATTTTAGAAATGGCTAAGTTAGACCATGGGTATTTTTAGTAGACTGCTAAGACACTCATTGCACTGAATCAATTGATAATGATTATTTTATTACCTTCCTGAGAAACTGAACAAGAAGTATGTAAATTGAAGATCTACATTTGTTTTATCATGGGGGAGGAAACACCTGGCATACTCACACTAGAAGAGGGGTGCAGGCAATAGGCTAGTTAGTTTTAGTAATTATGAAAAAAAGTTAGAGAAAACATTGACAGCATGCGAATGTTGCAGTGTCTGGGTGCAGCTGCTGGATCGCCGACAACAAAGACTGGAACTAGTGCTGCTATCTGTGGATAACTTTGTGGAACCACCACCCAACATGTACCACACGGAAAATCACCTCAGTCCAAACTGTCCTCCTGTGCAGGTCATCTCCGTGCAGACCACGGACGTTTGGATTAATGTAAGTCATGCCATTTTGATCAGCTGGTTTAAAAGTGATCTAATACGTGTTCTAGTTTTAAATGGAAGTCTTGTTTGTTGAAGCTTTTATTTAATCCCAATTTCTCTCTCTATATGTCATAACCCACTCTATCCTATGGGTGACAGTTAAAATCTTGATTATTATCACTCGTGATAATTTCTTTCTTTCTTTCTTCCTCTTGTTTGCTGAATTTCAGCAGGTTCTGCTTACTTTGAGCATGGAACCTCGATAAACATTCTTGTATGTATGACCAGTTTACACTTTTTACACACAGTAAGTTCACTATTGCACTCAGTATCCACGAGGGTTGTATGCTTGGAGACAAGGTTGTTCTTGGTGTTCTCAGTGTTGTGGGTGTTTTCTGTTTTGTTTTCTATTTTTTGTTTTTATTTGTTAGTTTTAGTCACAACCTTAAGTCTATTGTTAATACTTCCTATTGTTTGTTGTGTTACTTTAAAAGAAGTTGGGGGAATTTCTTTAAGGAAGGTATTTGATGTGTGTAGGATTAAATAGGAACGGTTTTTTTTTGTAGGTCTGCATGCGTGAAGACCTTGTTCATTCAAGGTTCTTCTGATGGTCCTGGGCGAAACATTTGTGCCATAATCTCTCAACTGGTCACTAAGAACCTTGCTGGTCATTTTTCTATTGACTAGTGTCATGTTTTTCAACTTTCTGGCCATCCTTGGACTTAACGCTTTCTTCCGGCCACATTTTCCGATACGGCTGGATTTATAAATACCATTGATATCAAGTGTTTTCTTGATCCTACTAACTGACTTCTGTGAAGTATTTAGTCTGTGTGCTATTTCAGTTTGTGTGTAATGATGTTCTTCCAAAAGAACCTTGGCCACAACACATTTCCTTGGTGAAAGGTCCACCTTTTTACCCATTTCCTGATAATTTTATAAATAGCCAATAAGGAAGTAAAAAAGTGGTTTCATACACTCACAAATGACCTTAAACTTACTTTAATAATAACAGAACACACTAATAGAAAGATCTACTGAACCTAAAACATGTTAACCATATGAAAAATTAACTGTAACCTGATTGAGGTTATGCAGCTGGTAGATTTGTAAAGGCAGATGATAAACAAAACAGGCAGTGTTGCCACCCGCCAACATAAAATTACCAAATTTTCTGCTCATACTAATCTAAAGTAACACACGAATGAGGGTATATACTTTAACATATACCAACATGTAATTAAATAGTTTTTTTGTAAAAATTGAGAAGAATAAACAAAAAAATGTGCTTTAGTGTAATAATTTGGCCAGCACTGTACACGGCAGAGCCTGCGCCATCCTTGCTTCGTGAGCCATCAGTGTAAATTCTTAGATAGTTTTCATATTTCTTTCTCATTAATTCTAGAAATAATGCTTTAATGGCTTCTGGTGGGAGTAATGATTTTTTCCCAACTGTGTCATCAATCTCTAGTTCAAATGATATTTTTAAGTTCTTTAGCAGTAGGGGGCTATCAACGAATTCCAAAAGATTTGAATCACTTACTGCAATATTGTTTAGATTCGCCAGATTATCTACTGTGTTCACCAGTTCCATGTATAGAGGTTTGGTTTTTTTGACACAGTACTTATGATGATAAGCTACTGCATGTAAATATATTATATTCACATAGCATGGGTGTTGTGGATTACTTAGTGTTTTAAACAATATTTTCTCTGTTAAGAATTCTCTCCTTATATGTAAGGGAGGTAATGCTGCCTCTGCATGCAGAGTATTAGTTGGGGAAGATTTCATAGCTCCGAGAATGCATCTTAAAGCATGGTTTTGGACTATTTGTAGGCTTTTAAGGTTGACTTTTGGGGCATGACCAAAAATAAAGCAACTATACTCCAGCTTGTATCTAATTACACTTTTATATACCTTTTGTTAGAAGCTGCGGGTGGACACCTAGCCTCCCACAAGCCAGTGACCTCAGGATGTCAAGGTCTTTTAGGGATTTGCTTACCAGTGATTGGATGTGCTCCTTAAAGTTTAATTTATTATCGATTATAATACCTAAGATCTTATGGCTATTGACTACAGGAATGACTTGATTGTCAAACAGTCAATGTGGGATTTATGATTTCTTTCCTTCTACTTATTATGATAATTTTACACTTTCTTGGATTTATATTAAGCGATACCTTTAACAGGTATTGTTCAAGGCTGGACAAGGCTTCTTGGATCCCAGCTGCACTAATGTCTAGCTCTTTATGGACTACAGATTAGGGTTATGTCATCTGCGTACAGTAGAGGTTGTACCTGTCTTGGCATATACCTACCGATGTCCTGCAGTATACAGTGAAAAATAATATTGGACTGAGCACACACCCCTGGGGAAGGCCTCTATATGCAGTTCTGATGAAGGTACCCTGATTGCTGATGAAGGTCCAACCTTCTACAACTAAACCATTTAAATAATGTGTATTATAAATTTTGCTGGGATTCCTAAAACATATAACTTACTTGCAAGTGTTGGTATGGAGACTGAGTCATAGGCACTACTTAGGTCCAGGGATGCAACAACTGCAGTTCTATCATTTTGTAAGGCTTACCTGAGCTTCGGTTTATCAGGGTCAGCAGGAAGTCAATTGCTTCCACTTTTCTTTTTGAAACCAAATTGGTTTGTCAGGAATAAGTTTGTTCTTAGTGGTAAACCATTCTAGGCGGTATTTAATCATTAAATTGAATATTTTCATAATACAGGATATTAATGAGATAGGCCTATATGAGTTTTCAGATGTCCTATCTTTTGTTGGTTTTAACCTTTCCAGCGTTATTGACGCGGCATCCGCGGAGGGCCACTACAAGCTCAAAACGTTATTGCCGTGGATCCGCGTTTTTGCATTCTTTATTTTCTTACTGCTATGTTAGTTGAATATTTTTGCTGCTAGATGGTTCTAGTAGTCATGCGACATACAGACGGGTTGCCCTGCCTCGAATTCTGTTACAATGGGAGTGGCAGTTGCTTCTAATTGGCCAAACACTGTCCTAGCGGGCGTTTCACTGCCCCGTCGCCTTTCACAAAGTCATTGACTGGAGCTCCCCGTCAAGGCATCTAGCCAGTTTGTTTAGTGAGAAGCGTCCGGTACATGCATATGTATTTCGGCTATCGCTAATTTTTCTGTTGTGTCTTATTCTTTTTAAAGTAAAATTATTCATATTAAATACAGCAGTTTCCAGTATTTATTTAGTGTTTTTTACCATTATTCGTGTGAATGGCGAATCCAGATGATTTCGGAATTTGAAGATTTGGTAATTCTGAGCAATTACTTGGTCAACCCCAAACTTTTTAATATTTTACTACGCTCAAAAGGATGTTATCACAAAGCAAGAAACATAATTCAAGCCCTGCAAGGCCGTCCTACAGGTTGCCGAGCGATAAGAAGGTTCAAAGTCCACGCGATAACAGTGGCTTGCGGGAGACGCCCGGAATGTCAGTTTGTGACAGCCCGCCACCAAATAAACACTCTTTGTCTACTTTTGTATTTTTCTAATTTTATTGGATTGTAATATAGTATACGTTATCTATAAAAACTGTGTTTCATTCCCATACTTACTGAATAAAATTATAAAAATATTAGTGACAACTACACTGCTATTCTAACGATATTCTCAAAAGTTAAAAAATTATCCCTAGGTAATCTAAAAAAGGCTAAACAAATTTTATTTACCGTTAAATAACTCTATTTTGACATACAGAAACGAAAATAAATTTAACTTTACACATTGGAAATTTTAAAAAAATTGCTAACTTTATCAAAGATCAGGTCTAAATTTTTCATGACGCTTAAAGGGTTAATATACCTATTACCTTTATGTTTTTCAGGTATTGCGGGATGCTCTTTCCCTGCCAAATGTTGTTAAAGACAATTAGCAGAAGGGTTTTGGCTGAAGGGGGCAACATTCTTAAGATTAAATAGTTAATACCATCCAATCCAGGGGCAGTGGACTTGGACCTAGATTTGATGGCATGTTCCAGTTCGATTTCTTTGAATTCACCCTCAAGTTGGTGGTTATTACTATTTTTCATGAAGATGGGGAGGGTCAGTTTCTGATTTTTCTGGAACATAATCTGGGGAGATAGTTTTCATGAATTTATAGCTTAGGTCCTTGTCATTTGCTAAATACTTTTCGAAACTATTTGAAGCATTCTTTCCTTGCCTTAGTCCATTTATCATTTGCCATATTTGAGAGTTATTATTATAATTTAATCTTTCGCATAGTGAATGCCCTGCAGATTGTTTAGCTTTAACTATGATTTGTTTTGCTTCATAATGAGCTTTTTTGTAGTGGTGATAGTTAAACAGGTGTCATCTCCTTCGTAAATTGGCTAAAAATACCTTCTTCTGATGGCAACTGCCCTGGAACACTCTGGTGTCCACCAGGATTTTGAGTTAAAACCAATACCTTTTGGGCCATTGTGATATTTTGGCACTGCATTTATAATTGATTCTTTCAGAACTTTCATAAAATCCTCATATTCTATGTCACCTTTGGCCTTGACAGTTAGAATTTGTACAGAGGCTTTCTCGGCAGTATTGGAGAATGCACACCAGTCTGCTTTTTTGAAAGTTTCTATCCTGGAAACTTGCCTGGTCTAAAAATGGTGTGGGATTATTTTGGTTTTGAACATTCATATCTATAACAATAGGGTAGTGGTCCACTACCCATCGAGTCCTTCATCACTTTCCAAGAAAGGATCCTCTGTTTCAGTTGAAATGTTGCAAAGGTAAGATCAATGGTAGAGGGTCTCCTACCAGGGGATCCTACTGTGGTACTGGATTTATCATTGAGGAGAATATAATGTGAATCATAGTAAGTATTGAAAATTTGAATTCCTCTATAATCCTTCTGCCCATCACTGGACCAGTAGGGGTGTTTAGCGTTAAAGTCCCCACATAAGATTGAGAATTCATTTTGCAAAAGAAATAATTTGTTCCATAGAGTTTGATCTAATTTGTTTGGAGCGCAATAGCAGTTGTATATAAATAAGGATTTTTCTAAGTTTAATATTTCAATACTCGTAAACTGGATTGGATAGTTCTCCAGGCCTGGAACTGGTACCACTTTCCATTCTAGAGATTTGTGTACTAGGATTGCTGTACCACCATACCCATCATATCTGTCATTCCTTACCGTGCTGAAGTTTTTAAAGGTGAACTTTTCTTCTGGATATAACCAGGTCTCCTGGAGTACAATGAGTTTTATGTTATTAATTGTAACAAAATGTTCTAATTCAGCCTGTTTTGACTTAATAGACTGAATATTCCATTGTATAATCCTAAGAGGTGGATTGTTTTGTCATTACTGACGATGTCAATACCCACTGACAAGCCTACGAGAATCTGTTTAATATTTTCTAGAACTATATTGACAGCTTGCATCGGGTTGCCAGCATTATCGGCAGCTGCATTTATCATTAGCTTTTCAAAATATAATTTTGCCTGGAATTACTCCATCGATTTTTTGAGGTGGGCTCTTTCAATCCTCAGTAGGCTCACCTGACCTACTTTGCTTAGGACTAGGCCTATAACCTTCAGCAATTTTTCCTTTGGCAGGGATATTTGATGAGGGTTTTAAATTTCTGTTTCTAGACACAGTTGTGTTCTTGTTGTTAAAAGGTGCTCGTCTGTCCTTTGGCTTTCTAGTGAGGATGTTGCCATCCACTTTCTTCCGTTATCTCACCCTCATCTTCGCTGCCAATTAAAGTGTTATAGTAATTATCTGCGAGGATCGGTTTTTGAATAGGCCTAATAGAGTTAAGTTGAGGGAAGTCTTTATGACTTGTGACGTTATGACTGACCACTGATGAGAAAGGTTTGTGAGGTTTAACTTGTGTGCCTGGTGTGTGGCTCTTTGTATTAATTGCTTGAGAGGCAGTGAAGAGATCTACATTATATTCTGACATTCTGACCCTAATAGCTAATTGTTTCTTAAACTCTGGGCATGACTTGGAAAAGCTGGGGTGTTCCCCTTTACAATTGACACATTTGGCAGCTTTCTGGCAGTGCTCACCATTAGATTCGCCATGGGCGGGTTCACCACAGTTGCCACATAGGTTGGTGTTCTTACATGGTGCGCTTACAACATGATTAAATGAATAACATCTGTAACACTGTCTTACAGGTTGTGTGTATTTTTCAACAGACATCATTACATAATCTAGTTTGATTTTATTTGGAAGCTCAGTACCTTCAAATATTACTTTCATAAAGTGAGTGTTATACACTCCATCCTTCCCCTTTTTAGTGATACGGTAAGCCTCTAATATAGGGATTGGGCTTAGGGCCCGCATTACTAGCTCATTTGGGAGTACATCTGGTTCAACAAAAACTACTCCGGTTACCTGTACCCTATAACTAGGGATAAACACATGGTAGTTAATAAGGTTAGAAGGATTCTCACTTACGAGAGAGTTTGCTGCCTCGTGGTTTTTACAAAAGATGGAGACATTCTTACCCTTTCTAATAATATGGTCTATCTTACCTTCATACTTACAGAGGAGTTTACCAACAGCAAAAGGATTAACCCTTGTTTTATTTACAGAACTTACAACAACTTCATATGGCCCAGCTGAGTCTGCATTATACCATCTTTGTATGAATGATTTTTTTGGGTAACTTGGCGGGATTCATTTGATCATTTTTTACTCCTTGATTCTGACTTTCTGTTTCAGTAAACTTTCTCTTATGGCTAGCATTTTAATTCTAATTTCTCATTATGTGTAGCTCGTTTAGAGGAAATTCGTCTCCATAATACTCAAAACCGCTTTTTCGGTTTCTAGAACATTCTCTGGCGTGGCCATGGTCGCTGGATCCGTTATGACGGGTCCACCCTACTAACCTTACTTAGTTTCTTTGGATCGAGCCTGATAGTCTGAAATAACTTAAACACTGACACAGATAACAAATAAATAAATAAATATAACAACCCCAACATAAAATTACATTAGAGCAACAATGAACAAAAGTTAACTAATTATCACCGACACCAACATGAAACAACAAGTAAATGGAGAATAAGTTATTTAAATTGTAAGAGATAGAGAGGTTAACTTTACAACACGCTGTCTGGTCAACAAAATGTCCTATAAATGTTCTAACACAGTTCACGTTTGTACACCACAAAGTAAATAATGATGAAACGAGTTTATAAAATTTAAAAGACGGTTTCCATTATAATACCAAATATGATTATGTAAACCAAATTCAGATAAGCGTACTATAGTTGAATTAAAGACAGAAGGGTATTGAGACCCGGCAGCGATGGCCGAGGTTCGGGGCTCTTCGGGACCGGTCGGCTACATTGTTGCCAAGTTGTTGTTCTGTCTGACTCGATCATCCACAGCGTTCACATCAACCGCTTCTAGGTAGGGGTGGTTCGCAGCGGAAACATGTGGACACATTTATCGAAGCGATAAATTTAATAGCGTTCGTTGTTTTGAGAATTGTTATTTTATAAGTAATTGAGTCAGAAAATCAAAACCTTGTAAAGGATTTTTACTGAAACCACGAGTTGTATTATTGAAAAAATATATACATAGACCTAATAATAATAATTTGAATATGGTACATTTTACTGTTATTAATACCTTCAAAACACCAAGGAGTATAGTGAAAAGAACTAAAATTATATTCGTTAAGTAAATGCAAGTCTGCTAAGTTATAATTATTTACTCAGTCTTATCAGTCTTAGCAAATCCATTGAAATGACCACTGTGTGCCGCGGTCAACAAATCAACTTAAAACAAATAAAGATACTGTAGTTTGAACCTGATAAAGCTCGTTTAGGATAGTATTTTTAACCAATAAAAGGTATCCTGTTAAAACCATTAATAGGATAAATAATTGTTAATTGTTGAGTCTAAACTTAAATTGCTAGAGTGACCAAAATGCAAAATTTGCGACTAGGGCGGTCAAATCCGACTATGATATGAAATTTCCTTCAGTGTGACTTTTATCGATCAACTTAATGTAATCTAATTACTTGACAAAAAAATCTGTTAAAAATATTTCGAAACTTGTTATATTTTTAATTTAATGACGTTTAGTAACTTTAAACCACCAGATTTGTGATGAAAGATGTTTTTTTTTTTTTAATTTTCTTATCATTTCAATTTTGGAAATACAATTTGATATATAGAAAACGTGGATTTATTTACAAAATGTAAGATTTAGTGATTAGATTATTTTTATTTAAGTCTTATAATTTTTTCATTTTATTTTTCAATAGCGCCCATTTTATAATCGTTAAAAACCTCTTTGGAAATTACTTTTATTTCTGAGTAAATTAAATACTAAACAGTACATATACAAAAAGCCAACTGACTTTGCTGCAATAACACCACACGAAACAACATTACATAACCAACAACCAATGGCGTAATGAAGCACGGTTTGCTACTCGCGCATCACCCAGCTGATACCTACCGGATGACAGGTACAACAGAGGAGACGTGACAATGCTGCCTCCGTCGAAAAGGAAAGTGCTCGGCTGTGATTGGTGGAGCGGTAGGGCGAGCCTTCGTGAGGCAGTTCGGTTGTTCTTCGGTCGAGCTCGTCCCAATACCCCTTCTGTCTTTAATTTACTATCGTACACCAAAATGCGCAATCAGCAACTAATAAACTCCAGGAGCTGGAGTTACTCTGTGACGAGCTCAAACCGGATATTCTGCTTTTGTCCGAACACACGGTTTTAATGACAAAAATATTGATCTCTTTGTTATAGAAAACTACACACTTGCCAATAGTCTTAATAGGACCCACTTTAAAGGAGGCGGCGTTGCTGTTTTTGTCAAAGCATGTTTTGAATTTAAAAAGTTTGGATGCTACTCAAGTGGAGGAAAAGGTATTTGAGCTCTCGGGTGTTTTCTGTTAGTCTCAGTAATGGTCGCTCAATCTCGGTTTATGTGGTTTATAGATCTCCAGAAAGCTCGGAAAGCAAATTCTTTGAATATCTTGAGAATTTTCTAGTAGAGTTAACAAAAAAAAATCGACAATTTCTGATAGCTGGAGATTTCAATATTAACGTATTGAATCGGGGTTGTAGCAAAACCAGAAAGTTCCGAGATTTACTGGCTAGCTTCAATCTGGGATGGTTGGTGAATTCACCTACGAGAGGTGTTTGGTGGTTCTCAGACAGCTATAGATAACGTTGTGGACCGACATAACCCGGGACGTTCGTGTCCGTTGTAGCCACTGCCATATCTGACCATGATGCGCAATTAATCAAAATCAGTCAACAGGTTAAAAAAACACAAGACGTCACTATATATAGAAGAGATACACGTCCTTCTAACATTAACCTGTTAAACAAACGGTTGAAATCGAGAACTTTGGCAATTCAAAAAAAAACCCAAAATTCGTCGGAAATGTTCGATTATTTAAATGATTGCTTCATTTTACAATCTAAATGTATACTGTCCATTAAAAAAAAATTAATTATAAAGAGAAAAGAAAAACTAATTGGATTACTCCAGGAATAATTGTTTCTAGAAATAATTTACGGTTGTATTGGGAACAATCAAAACTATCAACAAGTGTAGAATTCAAAAAATTTTGTAAAAAAGTATAAATTAATTTTATCGAAAGGTTATTAAAGCGGCCAAAGCCTATGAATTTAATAAAGCAATTAAGGTAACAAAAAATGTACAAAAAACCGCTTGGGGTATAATTAATAAGCACAAAACTAAGGCACCCCAATAAACCTATAGAAATTGAAATCAATCGGGAAATTATTAAGGACCATTCAGATGTGGCAAAACATTTTTAATGACTTTTTTTCTAATGTTTCAAATCAAAATCTTAGCTGTTCTTTTGAAACGAGTCAAACACCAAGTCCCGTCATGTCAATGGCGTTAACTCCTGTAACAGAGGAGGAAAGTGGCTGGCGTGATGCGTTCTTTCTCTAAGGGTGTCGAAGTCAACTGACGTAAATGGCGTGTTCGACATGGCTTTTCAAGCAATGTTACATGCCTCTGCTGAAACCACTGACAAATGATAATCCAATACATCTTTCCAAGAAGGCATGTTTCCTACGGCACTGAAAAGAGCTGTAGTAATTCCAATTTTTAAGAAACATGATCCGTTGAAAGTAAATAATATATCGGCCAATCTCAATCCTACCAGTGCTAAGTAAGGTTTTTGAAAAACTTTTTCTTAAGTAGGATGCTAAATTTTTTTGAGAAAAATAATATATTATCTCCAAAATCAGTTTGGTGCTTTTAGGCGAGGTAAATCCACAATCGATGCAATCACGCACTTAATTGAGCTGATTGTTGATAGCTTGGACAAAGAAAACAGTAACGCTCAGCGTTTTCCTTGGACTTGAAACTAAGGCTTTCGATTGTGTGGATCACAACCATTCTACTCCAACAAATTGCACAGTAACGGTATTAGAGGTTTGCCGCTAAAGTGGCTTCAGTCATACCTCTCCGATAGAAAAACAACAAGTATCAGTTCAAAATTCATTTTCACGTACAACCAGTCTTAGATATGGGGTCCCTCCAGGGATCCATCCTCGGACAGTTTTGTTCCTGGTGTACGTAAACAATTTGAATTCAAAGATTCATAAAGGACACATAGTCCAATATGCAGATGACACGACTCTCTCTTTCACATGCAAGTCAAAATTTCAAGTTGAAATTCAAGCTTACGAAGAATTAAACGTATGTACACAATACTTTTGAAAACATAAACTTGAAACTTAATTGTTCGAAAACAAATTACATGGTTTTTGGTGGAAGCACTGCACCATTTCAGTACAGACCTACTGTGATGTTGGACGACAAGGTCCTGGATGAAGTTGACTGTACGAAACTCCTGGGAATATACCTCGATAGAGGGTTGACTTGGAGGAACCATGTGGACAGTGTTTGTGCGAAACTATCAAGTAATATTTATCTCTTGAGAGGTCTTGCCGAATACTGTTCAGATCAAATAATGAAAATTGCATATTACGGTTTTGGTCCACCCCACATTTATCCTACGGTATTATATTGTGGGGTGGCTGTTCAAATGGCGACTTCCACAGACTTTTTGTCTTACAGAAGAGAGCTATTAGAATTATTGCTAAATTAAACTTTAGAGAGAGTCGTGTATAGAAATTCATTTAGGGAGCTCAAAATACTTAACATTGCCATGTTTGTATATACTGGAGACTACTGTACATTGTCGGTTTAAGAGCCAAATGGTTCGAGGTCGTGACATTCACAACTACGATACGAGGTATCGAGAAAATGTCAGACCTGCTCAGCATAGATTGAGAAGATACGAGCAACTTCCTTCTCAAGCCGGCATAAAGTTTCTAAATGGGCTCCCTGAAGAAATAAAATCAATAAATGATCTAAATCGGTTCAAAATTACATTGCGACACTTTTTAGTGTCTCATTCTTTTTATACAGTTGGTGAATTCATGGACCATCTCACTAGCTCCAATGTGCGGTAGTACAGGGGCGCTGATGTCCAAAGTTTATTTTTATTATATATTAATTTTACTGCTTGACAACTTTATTGTTAACTAAAATCGATATTGTTTACAATATTTTAAAAATTAAATCGTTAGCATAAGACATTTCATTATTTTAATAATTATACAATTATTATTATGTGACGCATGCTATGCAATGTTAAAATTGTTTCTGGCAATAAAGTATATTGTATTGTATTGTATTGTATAATTCAACTATAGTGTGTTGAACGTAAACTTAAAATCGTGTTCACCACTCGCAGAGAATATTAGTGCATAAGCTATGATTATGTAAGATAAATAAGCTTTCAATAATAATTTATCTGTTAATACATTCACTGCTGACAGTCATTTGACGTCACGCATGGAATTCTGTAGACTGCTGACAACATCTTTTGACCGAGCCAACTTTTACAGTCATAAAAAATGCATTTAAACGTATTTGATCTTACGACATTGATGAGAACCAACTGTATCAGGACTTAATTACCACTCTTAGTAATTATATCTTAGTGCTTAACTTCAGGTTTGAACACACCAGATACCTCTCTCTGGAAAAAATGAGGACTTGTGCTTTGTGTGCTAGACTTTCCCCCTGCACCTCAGAAATGCACAAAAACGCTGTTTTGAAATCTCATATTTCAAAATT
>NW_025777636.1:0-88907 GCF_021130785.1 Homalodisca vitripennis | reverse complement strand
AAAAATTTTTTTGTGTTTGTCGTTTAACAATCTCTCTAATGTTGTTTTGGCTTTTTACCAATAATAAATCCTTTTAATAAATAATATGGTACAATCGATTTTACTTTAAAACCAAACCGTAAAGTATTTTCTGTTAAAACGTGTCAATTATTTCACAGTTTGTTACAGTGGGGTATTTATTTCCGTGTTAAGATAATAACAGTTTCACATGTTATGCAAAGGTTTGTATCCAAACCTACGTCCCATTAGGCTTTAAATTTTTTCTAAGATAAATTCCATTTATTATTTAGGAAATAAAATAAAACATTTAGATGCACAAATTTTTGGTTATACCAAAAAATGTTTTTAGGGAAATATATTTTCGTTTAGGCGTTAGATTATTTTACAGGGATATATTGTGGTATTTGCTAATTTATAATTTTGACCACGCTAAAAGCACCAAGACGCTCAAAAAGAAAAGGATAACGTTGAGCACAAATCTCTGTTATACATTTAAAAGAAATTCATTTCCAACATGGAAATAGATGATAAAATTAATCGATTATAAGTAAAAACACGCATACAATATATTTGTCAATTCCATCTTTTAATGTTCATTTGTTAGAAGTACTTGGCATGCTAGGTCAGGACCTAAACGTGAGTGTCGGTTCTTGTGTGACCGGAAGTAAAAGTTTAATAGTGTTATTGGATATTTTTTAATAACATTAAAAATAAAAAAAAAAAATGTTTTCCTTTTTCATTTTAAAGGTATTTAGATTGAAGTTTATATAATTCTTGGTTTTTTCGAAAAGTAAATTTGATAAATATTTGTTTTATCAATAGGCTCAGGTGAAACAAAAGAGGTCGTCGTAATTTTATTGTTCATATTTATATATGTAGTAAAATTATTTAATCTACACGAAAAACTCACTCTAAGTGAAGAGGGAACAGGGAAAACTATAAGGATCTAGCTACAATCGAGGATTTTCTAGTGCAGAGAACAAATTTATACGACATAGTACATAACCCTGAGGCGGACATCAAGGACACAAGCACCCCCAACCTTAGCACACAACATTACGAGCCACTCACACTACCTGACAGAACGAACACAGCAACCATGGGGGAAAACATACCGCTAATATCAGCTGGGACTTACACAGGTCTCCAGAGCGAAAATCCACAAGATTTTTTGGACAAATTCTTAGTTGCAGCAACTTCAAACAGATGGACAGATAACACTAAAGTTAATTTATTCCCAGCGCATTTATCAGGCACAGCACTAACTTGGTTCAAACACTACAGGCAAAAACAACGAGGGGAAGCCATTACAATGGGATCAACTTGCTAAAAGTTTCATAGAGGCTTTCACTCCATTAGCACAAACCCAGAGTCTACAAATGATTTTAGAACACAAAATACAGGGAGAGAACGAGCCAACACTAAACTATTTTTTAGATATATTAACAACATGCCGAAGATATGACCCTACAATACAGGACAAGCAAATTATACATTTTATCATACAGGGACTAAAACCAGAAATCTGTGAAACGAGTTATAGGACTGAAAAAACGACACCTTAAGTGATCTAGAGACTAATTTAAAAATTACAGAAACAGCTAGTTCTAACACAAATGAAAAACAAAGAAAGATACAATAGGGTTGCAGCAAACAGACCCTATAGTACACCCTTATATGAACAAAACATCATCCATAAACTACAAGCAGAAGTTAACACCCTAACCAATTTAGTAGCTACCCTAACTACAAACCAAATTTCAAATCATAACCACAGGTACGAAAGGTCTCCATCCCCGTATGAAAACTCAAAATATAAGCCAAGATATGATAGAACACCTAGTCCTCACCAGAATAGACATATGGAAAGCCCAAACTACCCCAAACAAACCCAAAGGCCACCTATGATTAAACACGTTACTTTCAGTGATAGGAGAAGACAAAACCATTCCCAAATACAACCTGCTAGACAAAATAGGTATTGCACTATTTGCCGTAAAGACAACCATAATACTGAACAATGTTGGTTCAAGCAAACGTTCATTAACTTCTCAACCCCAAAAGTAACCGCTTAGCACCTAAAACCAACAATACACAAGAGCTGTTCTGCAGGTACTTCAAGCGAACAAACCACAATATCGAATCATGTTACAAGTCTAATTATTATAAACAGAATCAACAAAAAAACGGGAAATAGGGGGAGGTTATACTAACCCTTACCGAACTTCCCCCTTACTAAAAGCGAAAACAAATAACACTATAGATTTTAACCAAAGGAATCGACAAACTTACAAATGTATAAAGTCTATGACATTTACTCCAACTAACCCCAAAGTAATACCACTATCAACCCCTGGAAAGACTAGTTCAGAAGTGATATTTAAAGCCATAGATTATAATCAAGAATTCCCACCCTTAAAGAAGATGGAAGAAATTGAACAACCTATTATGCAAAGCCTATACACACCATAAAACTTCAATCTGTCTTCAATCCAACACCAACCCTAAGCGAACCAAACCCCTCGGGACAACAAATATAAAATAAACCCAGCTTTACAAGAAACCTTGCAGTCTCAGAAAATTTCACACGACAGATAAAAACCTAGTGTATTAAAGGGGGTAGCGCACGTAAAACAGGACCCAGATTGTAGTATGGGGGAGGTAAACACACATACTGGATTGGAAGAAACCATTGAGATAGACACCTATACAGATTTTAAATCACATAGAGCAACAGAAGAAACAGAATATGATAGATTGTACTAACTTGCAAGAAATAACGCAAGACAGGATACACAGACCGAGGAAAAATAAAACATTATTATTAGAGGATTATTTATGAACTCATATTTAATTGCGAAAATAAAACCAAGAAGAAGATACCTGTGCCTAACAATAGACGTAGCCTTGACCACAAACCCTCGACATCCAGTACCCTGCATTATAGATACAGGATGTAACATTAAACATTATTAGAGCAGACCTAGTTTGTGAAACAAAATTAAATACTAGACAACATACCCTCGTTGATATCGGCTTAACGGTATACCATTAACAGTTTTGGGTTCAACAAAGATCGCCATAAAAATTGGCAAAGTAATACTTGAAGACACGTTTTATGTGACACCTGATCTAAACAGCCCTATATTGGTAGGAAAACATATTCCTATTTCAGAACTGCGTGGAGTTAAACTATAAAAATAAAACAATAAAAATTACCAAAATATCAGATTGAACATATAATACCTTTGAATGAACAGTGGCAGTTAGACATCAAGAATTTTAAAAACACACAGGAATTAGAAGTACAGCAAGTAACAGAGGTAACAGCCCCACAAGACATAATTATAGCACCACATCAGCACATTAGGATTAGCTCTTTAAAAGGTATAGAGTCTCGAACAGCCATCGAAACAGATAGGAAATCTAAGAAATAAAAAAGAAATGTCATGCATATCTTACAGAAGGGGAAGATGGTACAGATACAATTGTAAATATTTATAACGCATCAAATTTCCCAAAAAGGATACCCGCACATACTACGATAGGACATATACATTACCCAACTCTCGAAGCACAGCCTACCCTGGAACACCATACCACTACAACTGACACAGGAAAAAACAATATTGACAGATAAGGACGGCATAGTATTTGATATCAAGTCCTTGACGTTTTACAAAAATACAGGACACATATTTACAACAAAGGTAATCGATTTAACTCCTGCAAACATACCTCCTGTTCAACTCGAATTAAAACCAAATACGAAACCTGTAAACTCACCACCGTATAGGCAGAGTAAAACAGAAAGGGAAAAATTAAACAAATTATTGGACGATTTAGTACAAGCAAAAATATTAGAGGAATGTCAGGATTACACAGAATATGCAAGCCCAGTATTTTTAGTGAAAAATAAAGATGGAAGCGACAGAATGGTAGCTGATCTCAGAAAGGTTAATGCCACAGTTGAAAACAGATGCCCACCCCATTCCTTCAGTAAAACCTGGTTTTAAGCTCTTTGAAAAAAGCGCACACATTTACAAAATTAGACCTTAAAAATGCATTTTATTCCATGGAGGTGTTAGGAAAGAAGATAGGCACATCCTAGCCATAAAAACACCTGATAGACTTCTACAGTTTTGCCGACTGCCGATGGGACTTTCAACTTCAACCACATTATTTAGTAAAGCCTTGAATGCGATATTAAACCGTCACCTTTATAATAAAGTCATCTGTTATGTGGATGACCTAATTTGTTATGGTGACTCATTTGAAAACGACTTACATAATCTAGAAACTATATTAGAAGAACTAGAAAAAGCTAATTTGAAACTAAATACAAAAAAGGGTAAATTTCTCTACAAAAGTGTAAACATTTTAGGGACACGAGGTATCACGGGAAGGCATTTTACCCCAAAAAACAGTCAGTAGAAGCTATCACCGAATTTAAAAGACCAACTTGTGTAAGGCAAGTGAGACCAATTTTTAGGATGCTCAGGATTCTTCCGCAGATTCATCCAAAATTATGCCAAAAATAGCACAACCCCTTACTGAGATAATAAAAGATTCAAATAAAAACATGGCATTTAAATGGACGGATCTATGTGAACAGGCTTTCATAAAAATCAAACAAATTTTTGACAAACCCACCATTACCATCACATTGGAAGGACAACAGGGAAGCACACATTTATGTAGATAGCAGTTTGATTGGATGCGGAGCAGCGTTAGTACAGTTAGATGAAGAAAATAATAGAATGTACCCAATTTGTTACATGTCAAAAAAATATTCAAATACCCAAATGCGTTACAGTAATGCTGAACGTGAAATGCTAGCACTAACCTATGCTGTGAAACTACTTCAGAGAATTCACGCTTGGTAGACAAACTAACAGTTTATACGGACTGTGCCGCATTACAGTTTTATACAAATTTTAAGCACACTTCCACTAGATTAAACAGATTAGCACTGTCATTAACAGACTACGACATTGTAGTAAAACATAAACGTGGCGCTACAAACGTGTTAGCAGACGCCTTAAGCAGAAATCCTTTAGAACAACCTTTGGGATGAAGAATTTACGGGACGTGTGTTTAACTGTCAATACTTTAATACAGGACAAAATCTACCCCTACTACAAGCTCAAGACAGTTATTTAAAAACAAATACGCCCTTGCGATGACCTCACCTGAGGCGGTTAAATAAAAAAATCAGACGGGCTTCAAGACATTACGAAGAAATAGATGGATTGTTATATTTCAAAACCTTCAACGGACAAGAAAACTAGAAACTTATTGGCTATACCCCAAAAACAAACACAAGAAATATTAAAAATATTCCATGACAACCCTTACACGGGGTGGACACTTATCACATTACAAAACAGCTTCAAAAAATAAAATTACGATATCACTGGCCGAATATGTACCGTGATATCCTCCAATATACAAAATCTTGTGAAGAATGTCAACTACGTAGGCCAAAAACGAACAAAAATTACGGCCTACTACAACCTATTCCACCCTCCATAAAACCCTTTGACAGAATAACAATAGACTTTGTAGGTAATATTACACAAAGTAATGGTTACAAATATATCCTAGTTGCAACCGATGCCTGCACTAGAATGGCATTTGCAACCCCTTGTAGAAATGCAGATGCGAACACAGTAGCGCAAAAATTATTAAATCTATTCTGCACATTGGATTTCCTAGAATTATTAATCATGACAGAGGAACGCACTTTATGAATTCTGTAATTTCACAGTTACTAATATGCACTCGGGATTGAACAAAGGCCAGGCGCTGCTTATATGTCACAAGTACAAGGTGCGGTTGAAAAATACAACCACACGCTAATCAAGGCAATATCTCAATTACGTTGTGGAAAAACCCCAAAACTTGGTCAAAATACGTACAAATAGTTACCTTTGCCTACAACACGTCTGTAAACATTTCAACAGGCTACACACCGCACTACCTCATGTTTGGTTACGAAGCTAACTTACCGTCTGATTGTATATATTTACAGGTTAATCCCGAAAAAATGGTGTTGGAAAAATATAGAAATTTTAGAGCAAATACGCAAAGATATGCCGAAAATCATGAAAAAAAAAGCCCAGGAAGCGCAAAAGAAATACTTTGACCGTGACAAAAACTCATTTGGATTTTAAACCCCGGCGATGAAGTCTTGGTCCATTTCCCGAAAGACCACACAAAAAAATATAGTAAATTTCAAACACCATTTAGAGGTCCTTTCGTTGTCAAGAAAAAAAATTAACGAAGTGACATATGCAGTAGAAATTTACCACAGGGGAAGGTTAACCAGAACAACCAATACATGTTGCTAGAAATGAAATTATTTCTATAAGAGAATATAAAACAAATATGAAGGGGACTTGAGCAATAATAAAATATTCAAGAATAATATATGCAATATTTCTCATGAACATCACTATGCACTCACTGCCTTGTAGAAAAAATTTGAAGAGAGTGAAAAGTATCTTCGCAATACTTTCATAATATATGAGGTTAAAAAGCTACCACATAGTCACGCAAGAAATCGCTTTAAAGAAATAGGTATTATACTCCAGGAGTTGAGAGACCGGGTTAACTTGATTACGGTTTGAATGATTCATTATAACGTTATATAACCTTGAGAGTCACTGAAGTAAGTCTAACAGAAATAAAAAATGTATATTAAAATCTCGATGTTGTGTCGGGAAAACGATAGAGAATAAAGACATAAAAGTTTTAGAAAATTAAAACGCCTAAGCTTTGTATTTTAATGTGAGGTTTACTGTAATTTAGTGATTAAGTGATAGGTTACACGTACCAAAGATATTGGTATAGATAATCCCAATACACAGGACACTAACACAGCACACACGACACGACACGAGCAGAGCCTGTAACCCACGGTAACCGTACTTAGACTGGCTAGTAAAGACTTGACCGTGACTCTGGTATGTCTCCCAGGCAGATAAGTTTTTCTGCTAACTCAACTAACTTCCCACGCTATACTACACACGACTATGTTGTGACTATGACTAGGGGGCATTGCCTTGTACCAGCGGTCTGGGTCGCCAAGGGCCCTGGTGGTTCAGACAGCTTAGTATGCAAGTAATGTTTCCCACGTACTCGTTTACTGCAATAACAAAGCGTACTCTAACTTGACACAACGTACATATTATACTTACCTGAGGGATACGTGTATACATAGCCTAGTTAATAAAGAATATAAAATATGATAAAGTATACTACATATATCATATTTATTTAAGTTAGTAGATAGCAGTTGTTAACATAATATACCCTACAAGGACTCAATTTTCCTGAGATGCATCTCAAAGAAAGAGACATACATGTTCTATATTATATAATCCTAGGATAAACCAAATACTTCAATATATGACATGTAAATGACTTATATAACATGTTTAATTATTACATAGCTAAATCTAACATTGAAGGAAAAGTAAACATATATCTAAATAGCATGTATTAGCACGGCAATATTGCTCATAAACAGGACTATACAGCCTTCATTTGGCAACATATATTATGATCATAATAATGACTATGGACAATTAAGCACAAAGAAGGGACATTACATATTCCTCTAGAAACAAAAGTGCGTAGTATCGTTAAAATTTAACATAATATCGAACCTTATTTAAGAACACTAGAGACCAAGATGCTTAGTAAATATTATTACATAGACCTATGGAAATACGACACCACCATCGATGAGGTCATTAAAAAGATTTCTGTAAATAAAAACCTTAGGCATAAATGTGTATTAATTATAAAAATATTAACCTGAAATGTATATGTAAACCTGTAGATATTTAGGTTTTAGAATTTCGACACCAAAAAGCCAACTACAACCTGAGACACCAGTCTACAAGACACCAATCTACAAGGACACCAGTCTACAGCACTCTAACCGATCCCGACCACCCACGAGGACAAATGAAGGTCTTCACAGCACTTCCTTCTACTACTCACAGCACTTGCCATGCCCCTCTCGACCACCTCTGCCAGCACATCAACCCCCAACATAGGAGAAACCCAATAAGCCTCTAGTACAAATCTTCACAGGAGCGTACTTTACTCCAATGCCTCAGACACTACCTTATATCAGTTCCATACCTATCATATACAAAATTCCTTTCAACACACAGCTAAAATTTACCTAAAAACGAACCCTCTTTAAATTTCTGCCCTAAAAAACCTCAACAACTCACAAAACCTATTGCAAGATACAGAATAACCTTTCCACATTACAAACCCTCATACATCAACAAATGATAGCAGAACACCTCCCATTCATCCAAAGACAACAACCTGATAGAAACAGAAGATCGCTCACGTTCGTCGGGAGGATTTCTTCGAATGGTGTTGTGACATTGCGACAGAACACCAAATACATGACTTGGTAGGACAACGAGAAAGAGATTACACAGCACACGAATGCACTTATAGATACAGTGGACACCGACCATCAAGACCTCCTACTTACTACAAACAATATAAAGAATTTCAGTGACGGAGTATCTATCCTAGCAGACAAGGTTCATAGCAGTTTAAAAAATCATGGAAAGAACAGATAGAGCTAATATCAAAAAAACTCCACACCAAACAATCTCAAACAAACCTACGCCTTAGCACAGCAAACATTGAGTTATATATATTACCAACTATTATCACGACAATATGAGGGAAAATTCGCAGAAGTTGCCTTGCTAACACATTACCAGAATTCCTAATACCCAAAAGTAACCTCACTAGTGACCTAAAAAAACTTAACCATCCTCACACAACCACGAAACCTAACCCTAGCTATTCCAATTACAAAAGTTATCCTTATACTACACCTTAAAAAATCACTACCTGCACTATCCACGCAACAATACAATCCTTATTAAAAATCAAAGTTCCCTTTAAAAACAGTCCCACCCTCACATATAAGGTATTTCAGAACATTACCCATCCCCTCTCCATTGGCAAGACAAACTATGTTACATCACACATGAAAAATCCATCGTAATACGCACACAAGAATTCACCACAGCCATCCATCCAGAAGACAAGGGTTGTAACCAAACAAATACACTCCCACTTTGCTTGATTCCCAGGGCAACAGTCAACGGTGATCAGTCCTTAAGATGTCTACACACAGCATTCTCAACACATCAACACTACCTACTCTCCGAGCTACCTGCGTATTCACCTGCTTCAACAAAACCCCGATGCCTTTAGTAACACAAGTCTCACCGAACAAATTTCTGGTAACAAACATCCAAACAAACCTGAAAGTAGTATGCTCACATCAGAAGACCCATCACTACAATCCAAAAACCGAATAACACAGGAACTCTAGAAATCATCCTACCCTGTGAATGTTCTCTACACCAAGAAAATTTAACACTTATAAAACACTGTAATACCATGTGGTTCCAAAAACCCTGACAACTATAAAATAACACATCTTCTTCCCATTTCTTGGTCAAAATTTCAATCTATAACTATATTACCCCTCGAATCAGAAACAAGACAAGAATTCCAACACCTGCATGAAATCTTAGATGAAAAACTGGACCTTATCGACACCCACCTACTTCGTTCACAATCTACAAAGACAACACCACTTCCAGCTAAAACACGACGACAAAAACATAGTAAACAACACGGAACTCATTTTGTACATTTTATTAGCCTGGACTTCTATAATAACACTACTTCTTTATATAGCCCTCTACTTCATCCACATTAATAACATCAAAATAAAATTTCTGAAGCCTACAGTACATGAACGTGACTACCCAATGGATAACCTTAATTAGACTATAAGTACGATTCGTAGGTAGAATCGTCATTAAGCCAGGGGAATGTAAGACATATGTATTATTAGTAAAAATAAAATTCATAGAATAGATGTACAGATAGTTGCTGGAAAGGAAGTCTCGTATTGCAATTCGAGACAAACATCCTCCGGATGTAAGTAGATACGCACATCCGCCCAGACGCCGATGGTGAACAAACAGGAAATGCTTATTTGTAAAAACCGTGCGACAATGTAAGGGACAGCCATGCTGATATGGAAAAATTGTTACTCACCAATTATGATGGAGAGATTTGGCAGCAGAGGCGTGGTCAATGAGCTGGCGGGAGAAGAACATCAAAACTGAAGAACAAGGAGGAGAGGTGGAAGTGGAGGCCGGGAATTCGAAAAGTGAAGTTCGGGAGTGTTTGTGTTCGTGTGCGGAAAAATATCTCTAGGCGTAATAAGTGTGATGTGAAATAAAATGTAAGTAATTTTAAGAACTTAGTATATTTTAGGGTTCATTAATCATTTTCAATTCCATATCTATTTAAATGTTCACAATTTCGAAAATATAAATTCATGTAAATGTTTAGCTATTTAAAGAAAGTTTCTCATGTTAGTCCATGAACTCATTATTATTGCAACACTACAAAATTACTAGTAAATGTTATAATGAATTAAATTCAAAATAAATTGTAATGAATAATTTAATATTAAATATGTCTTCAAAGTATTAAGACATTAAGTCTTGTGCTTAATATGTCGATTGACGCAATCAATTAATCAATTTAATGAAATGTTGTCACAAATAAATGTGTTGGTTCATTTGAGGGTATTTGTACTGCCAATCTAACCTATTATTAAATCCTCTCACAGCAACCCTTGCTCAAAATATGTCACAACCTTAATCTTAAACTAAACCAACCCTACAAAACCTTACAATATATATATATATATATATATATATATATATATATATATATATAAATTTATTATATATATATAATAAATTTATATATATTTTTTTATTTCACCATGTAAAAAATTCATAAATTTTGATTATAGTTATTTTATAAATGTTTAAAATTGTCTCATTAGTGAGTAAGTGTATTTTATATTAAAAGATTTTTTTAAAAGCTTTATTTCACTTATTTTAATAAAAAGCAAATATTATACTATATTTCGTGGAATTTTATACCCACGTATTCATGAAGCAAAATAACAATTTTAAACAAGAAGAAACACAACAGATAAGAAGAAAATTAACAAAAATGTAAATACGCAACTAAAACATTCAAGTACCCAACTGTTATATCATTAATGACATAGAAGTAAATTTTGAAATCTTTATTATATCTGGAATTCAATCCATTTGGCAATTTAGATTTAGAAATAAGTGTCGGGCTTGTTCGGGATTTTTTTAATTTTAACCTACTTACATCTTCTTCCGGACAAGGGAAGTCCTTATTATTTCCTTAAAGATCACAACACTCTTCCATTTTGTCTTTTTTTTTCCTCAACATGATGTTTGGCTTCTCCTTGTCTTTCTGAAAGATATAAAATCTATGCCCTGTTATACTGACTCAAAAGTGGTTATATGTTTGTCCATTTTACTGATTGTTACAAAATTTACAATTAATTTGATAAATTACCTTCTTAGAGTCATAGTTTTACTTTGGGTTGTAATCACACGCGCGCCTTCGTGATTTGCTTTAAGAGGAGTTTAAGTTCATTTTGAAATTTGATAACTACTTCGTCATTTAGAATTCTAGTATTCTAATCTTCGCTTATGTGACTATAATAATTGCTATATCGAGCCAAGTTGTTGACGCTGTGGTATGTGAGTTGACATCAACATAAATGGAAGTCATTTTAAATGTTAATAAGTGGTTAATTTTATATGAAAAGTTATAAAGAACATTGAATCCACCAGGCCTAAACCCCAGATATTATTTTAGTTTATTAATAATCTATTTTGGCAGTAACGTGCAAAGTAATATTTTTTACATATAAAAGTTGTGCTTTTATT
This sequence comes from Homalodisca vitripennis, assembly GCF_021130785.1. Classification (NCBI taxonomy): domain Eukaryota; kingdom Metazoa; phylum Arthropoda; class Insecta; order Hemiptera; family Cicadellidae; genus Homalodisca; species Homalodisca vitripennis. Next base: position 77,046 of record NW_025777636.1, on the reverse strand, counting down.
TCCTGTACTAAAAATTTTAAGTAAACATTGCAATATCGAGGATTTACTACTACATCAAAGAGTTTTCATTCCATGTGTTTCGACTATTCGGTACAAGTGATAGCCTTTTGGTAAGGCTCAGTCATTTATTTAAATTTAAACATTATCTTACCTCTTCATATTTAAGTGAATATAAAATTAAATTAAAAGTTACAAGGAACTTTACACTGTACCCTAAACACGACGAAACTCAAGCAAAGGATGCAGTAAACTGTTAAAGTGAACTTTCAACCGTAATTGGCAAAGTTACAAGCTGTACGGTTCATTAGATCAAATGATTACTCTTCGTAATTTGTTCTATTTTCCGACGATTTCACAGTGTTCAAGTGTCCCTTAGAACAAAGAATACCAAATATACGACTCATGTTATTTTACGAACGCTATCGTTATTTTAGTTTTTTGAGAATCTACTAAAACTTAACCGATTTCTTAAGCCTATTCGATTTTATAGCTTATTTATAAGCATTAAAATGAACAGAATTTTAAACCTTGTACGCTTTACCTACATCGTTTTTTTATATAACTTGTTAAGTTTATTCCTCAGTCAATAAGCGTCATTTACGGTAAAAACTGGAGATTCGGAAAAATACAATTTTTTTACTCAGTATTACACATATTTAAAATGATACGAGATACACTTCTATTACATAGTTATAATCACATAAAACTTTAATTTTCAATGTACATTATAATGGATTTCTAACATAACCAAACCTGATAATAAATCAAATTAATTTTACGTAATTAATTTATAATTATTTTAATTACAATATCTTAATGTACTACAGCGTTCGTTAATTTTGAACTATGGCTATACTTGTATTTAATTTTTCTTTTAGTATGTAATTTTGCTATTGTTTACTATTTAAAATAAACACGGTCTATAACAATTTATTATTATTTTTGACGTATATAAGTGCAAATCGTATGTTAAAAGTGTAAAACCTGTAAAATATTTCGATTTAAATTAACAAACTGTAACAAAAGTCAAGGGTTAATTGTATAAAACATGTATAAAGAATGTACTAACACTAAATGAATTTATTTAACATATATTTGATAAAACTTTTTCGATACCCCATCATTCCAAACAAGGGAACCTGAACTTATATTTACACTTTACCGGAATTTGTTTCTTGTTATTTTTTTGTAATATCTACACTGCCTTTAATTGCACCATAAACGCCTTGTAAGCCCACTAGCTTTTGAAACTTTGAATATTTACTTCTGAAACCTTTTAAATGTCCATTATACTGAAACCTTAAGGTGATGGTTTGAAAAGCTCATAAATGTGTTTGTAAGCATTTGGTTTGTCAAATCTTGAGTTAGCCCATACTGCATTTTAAAATTAGAGAATGATGTGAAATTAAAATAATTAAAATAATATAATCCCTGCAACACTGATCTTGCTTCATGTGAATTAATTGTCTTCCTGAAGAGTTAAACTCAATCAAGGGAAAAAACTTACGGTATTACTATAAACAGAGGCAGAAATATTGTTACTGCTGGGTAGTTTCCCAAGTGTTTTACTTTAAATAAAAGGTAACTAGAAATCATAACTAAGTACAGTTTATTATTCAATATATATATAAATATAATCTGAAAAATTCCTATGTGAGGTTACTTCGTAATATTTAAACAGATATTACCCTAGCTCTGGAGGAGGGAAAGGAAGCATTCCACGTTGTTAAATATCTGGACAAAGAAACCGTCCTCACAAAGTCCAGGGACAGCTGTTACACTTCTCTTCTTTTACTCCCAGCACACGTACAACGTTCGGTGCCAACAACGTGAACTCTGTAATGACTCGGATTATTGCGAACTTCACAAAAGCATTATTTATGGCCTGCCTATCTCTTTAAATATATGACTTAAGTCATTATTCGTGTAAAAGAGGGAAATATAATTACCTAATGTTAATACTAAGCCCACTAATAACCTCATAATTATATTTTAAGATCGTAAAATCTCTACATTTATGATTTAATAACCAATGGCTATATAAACTTCAAATAGTTAAAGATTATTATATTACACTTATAGTGTATAGTGTTATTATTGCATGTGTATTACCACAAAATATTACTAAGAAACCATGCAAGTTATAATAAATTTGAATAGTTTTTGTATCAGTTGCATTTTTTGCTTCATTTTTATTTTAGTAGTAAAATGGCTTTAAAATATTTCAATAATTCATAGTTACGTTGTAACATGTTTTAGTATTCTTTTTAGAAATTTGTGTAGCTGGAAAATATGGAGAAAATATACTTCACCTATTTAATAATATATTTAGTTGTAATATTATATCACATAGCAAACTCTTCCTAGTAGTCGTACAATAATCTATCACTTGACTTCTAAAAAATAAGGCTGAAAAGGTCATCGGCCTTGCCATATTTACAACACTACTTTTAATAGGTATCATAGTTCTGTACTACAAAATGTTTATAAGAAATATTGATAATTCAATATTTATCGGATTGTATTTGTTTATTTCCATCACTTAAGAAAATACTTTTAGTACTCAGTGCATGTCTCTTTGTTATATTTCATTTGCAATCATTTATTTTCAATTACTACTAATTCCAAATGGTTTCACAGTTTATCTTTTTTTACATTGTAAATTACTTAAATTTAAAAGAGTTAGAAATATCATATACCAATTAAATTAATAAATTTGAACCAATTACATAGATGAACGCATATTAAATTTAAAATTATACATTAAACGCCAAAATAGTTCAATTAATTTATCATTGGGTTACATTAGCTTTCAATTTGTAATTAAATACAAACATTATTTCTCTTGTTACACAAAGTGAGGTTTACGATATTACGTTTATATAACCTTGTACGTGCAATTTATAACTTTTTGTACAGACTATGTGTAATACGCGATGTAGATACAAAAACAGGTGTGATAGTGGTATCATAAACGATATTGTGGTTATAACATAACACTAACATTGGTAGTTGGCTGTTGTCGGGGTTACGGTTAACATATCGCAACACTTATAGATATGTAGGTCTATCGTTTAGTCAGAGTTTGTGTGTTAAAATACCTGTATTATATCACAAGTGATAATATTTATTGCATAGGAAACTCCAAAATGTCATCACATTTAAGCTTTACCGACTGCTCTGTAACATTTTTAAAGAAATAAACACTTTAAAAATGAAATATAATATTTTAGAGCTCAATCTAAAGAATTATCCATATGTTTACTGCATTATACTACGTGTGATCAATTTGGCTATTCATGAAACTAATGTAAATTACTGGCACAACAGTGTCAATACACCTTTAGATACTGAAAAGTTCCATTACTCACCATCTGATTATCGTTTTGTCTGTCAGTAATATACTCGGAAATGTAATTACCTATGAACTTGAAATTTTGTATGGGTCTTCATTTTCATACAACAAAAAATTAGGTCGTTTTTAATACATGACACTCCATGGGATATACTGAGTGTAATTGAATATTTTACATTGGTCTAATGGGTAGCCATAATGTAGAACGATAAAATAGCAGAAAAGTTCTTCTAACTTATTCTATGTAACGTGAGAAACTTTCAGGTGTTCTAAAAGTATATTTTAGTTGATAATTATAGCTGTAACATTAGTTCCATTTCATTACTGTTGTATGTAGAGCTCACAAACTCTAACTCAACTCGTAAGAAAAAGCCGACGATTGAGACGAATGGAAGCAGATTTTTTCTTCTAATTGCAGATTTGAATATGTGGTTTCTTCATTGTTAGGGTTCATTATGTCGTTTACTGCCAAATTAAACTCAAAGATTTAATATACTCATGAGGAGTGATATAGTAAACGGGTACATAATTATGATGATTTTTTTCATTTATGTATAACGAAACATTTTCTGGCGGAAAACTGATATCGAAATGAACTGTATTGAAAAACAATATAAGATTTTGAGAAGACTGGCAGTTTTAAAAACCACTTAAAATACTTATCTGTCATTAATGGAAATAAATGCTTAGGAATTTGTCCTACAAGAGCCAACACCATCTATAAGTAATGCTGCTTCTTATCACGTTGTAAGTTTTTATTTAGTGCTTAAGGTGTTATAGAAGCACTCATATGATTTGCATAGGATTAAATTAGTTTTAAAAATTTCAGAGGATGATTTTTACCGAAGACTCAAATTCTGTGGAATAATGATGCCTAAGTGTTAATACTTACCTAAATGTTTGCTAACGTTGTATTTTCTGACAAAGACTCCTTTACCGTTAATATAAAACAAGTGGCAAATAACTGCTGTTTAGTGCTAATTAATACCCTCATTATATGAGGGAGAGCTATTTACAGAGACCTGAGAATGTTAATTTTTTGGCTCAGATTGTTTACTTCAACGTTTTTAGGTCTTGCATAATTAAAGGATTATTGAACGGGGATACTTACCAAACTACTGCTGATAAATTCCATTTTACCAGCTTTAAGAGCTTAGATGGGACTACATTTAATCAGACTATAGTTTCAGCAGTTTGGAGCGTGCACCACCTCATTAACCTGTAATAATACTATTGCTCTACTAGACTTCGCCTCCGTTAGATAGGGCTTGGAGGGAAATATAGTTGCAATGTAGGTTGCCAAAACTAAACCCTCTAGATCGTTTCTCAAGGGAATGTTTAAAACAACAAGCTAATAAAAAGAAGCCTACGTAACAATACAGCTAATCCACACTATAATGGAAGGGGATCAACGAATATCTCTCGGTAGATTATTCAATAAAATTCTTTAAAAGATTTTACAACCGGATGGCACTCTTATGGATAACACTTTGAAATATTGATTTAACTCTGTGTAATTCTACAACTAGTACTATATGATGCGTTATATTTGGTTAATTGTTATTCTTAGTTTATGTTATTTTATACAGGATATTTCTTACAATTATTTACTGTTATTTCAAACTCATGCTTACATTTACAACCTCTATGACACTCTCCAAGGCCCATCTCTCTCCAATGTCTGCGTAACATGGTTATTGCACAGAAAAGTAGCTAATATAGCCTTATAAGTTTATGTATTATATCTGCAATAGTTTGAAAACTAAAATGGCGTTTCCAAACCTTTAAAGCAAACTATGTATTAATCATTGTGTAAAATTGTCCGTTTAGATAATCTTGACATCTTTCTTAAGACGTTAAAATTATGTATACTGTGATTATACTCCAAGACTGAATTGCCTTTTCCATAAAACAAATCTGTTTTTCTGTCATATTAAGTCAAAATATTTGCAGTATAAAAAGCGGAAATTCCCTGGTCATATGTATTGTTTCTGATGAAATATTTGTGGTTCGACTTTATTCATTTAAGCTTAATTAGCGATATTTGTTTAAATTCTGTATTAATGTGTATTAGGCCCAGTGTATAATGAGGAACTGGAAATTTATAGTTACAGTTTAATAACCTTGAATTATACGGCTCTATAAAAACAATTACTCCGTACCAGTTTTTTTATTTAATACCGTTTTCAAAAAAGTTGGATTACACTTAAAAATTTATAGAATGTTCGGAATCGATATGACAAACACAAACTTGTGTTGGGAATCTAAATTTGTTTCGTGCAAAGAAGTTCCTGCATAGTTCCAGTAAGTTTTTCTATGGAGAGGTTTACTGTAGTATCACTAGATAATGGAATTACAACATTTTCCAATATATAATTTTTTGTTTGGTGCAAGGCCTTTCTGACTCAAAGATTCCATCATCATGCACTTCACAAATTATCAAATGTTTACATTTTTTTTAATAATAATTAATTTTATAATAGATTATATAGATTAGAACTGAATTTTGAATTGGTCCGTCTTCATTATTGATAAGTCTTTCTTGATTTCTGTTAATGTAAAATGTTTCCCAAGCATTTAAGTGTATTGTGTTTGTAACTTCTTTTAATAATCGTAAATTTTTATTAGATATTCTGTGTCCAGATTCAATACAGTGATTCGCCACAGCAGATTTTTCATTTCTTTCATATTATATATGTGCAAACTGTTCTATGAATCGTGTCTTAATGTTCCTTTTAGTTTGGCCAATGTACAATTTATTACAGTCGTTGCATTTAATTTCATAAATTCCTGATTTGTTTTTGAATGTGGTTTTGTTCTTGGTATTTTGTAATACTTGTTATAATTTGTTGTTTGTTTTATAAGTGATAGATTTGTTTGTATGCTTTTTAAAGATTTTCTGTAATAGATTTGAAATGTTACTGTGTGTTGTACAGATGAATTCGTGTTCATTATCTTAAGGTAGTAGTAATGTTCTTCTAGATTTTCTTAATTTTCTTTTGATTAATAAAAAAAAAACTTATCAATAATGAAGACGGACAAATTCAAAATTCAGTTTTACTATCATCTCAATTTATAAAAAAATTAAAATTAAATTCTGATTAAATATTTTATACTGGCTAACCGTACATCCAAATTGTTTACCATTATGTTATTATAAAATTAATTATTATTACAAAAACGTCAACATTTGATAATTTGAAAGTGCCTGATGATGGAATCTTTGATTCAGAAAGGCCTTGCACCAAATAAAAAATTATATATTGGAAAATGTTGTATTCCTTTATCTAGTGATACTACATTAAAAAACAGTTTTTTCCAATGCTCCAAGATTCGACATATGGAGAGGTTGTTTTAGTCATCATGTTATTAACAGTAAAAAATAGCATGAAGAGTGAAAAGTATATCCTTGCATTTGATTTTTTCGTAAATTATTAACGATAGAGATGGCATTTATATAAAAATACGGCTTGTATGGTTATTTTATATTTATTTAGTATAGTATCTACTTTCTTATAACCTGAGCAGCAACAGGAGAGCTCAAAATTGAAATAGGAAAATATTAAATGTGTAAAAATGTTATATAAATATATATATATATATATATATATTTTAGAAAAATTAGGCAATAATTTGAAAATAAAATTCAATTGAAATGAAAATTTTTAAACCGAATTTTCACGTATTATGTGAATGAAATATTATGAGCGGTATTGTCATTTATTGTCAGGATATCGAATTAAATATTTAAATAAAAATGCATGGTACATAAAACTTTAATTTTTTGTATCAATTTCGAGTATGGTATATTTTAGCAATTCTTACATTAAACAACACAGGTTGAAATGAACACTTCTAATCTTAAAATTTCCTGTTTTCTACTATAAATAGTTATCTATTTTAATTTGCATGCTATTATGTTGAAATAAAAAAGAGAGAGATAACCCTTATTTCAATGGTATCTGATTACTTAAAAATAATTTATACAGTGGAAAAAAACGTTCAAATCAATATAACCATTAGGTATCACGAGTCTGAGTACAAGCAAAGGAATTTGATTTGTTGCTACGTTTCTATTATGTACAATTTTCTTTAAGAATCAAATTTATATATTTGTTTTATTCACGTTCATGTTGATTACTGTTAATAATCATTAGCAACTGCAAGCTTAGACTTGATGGTATACATAAATTTGCTTACACACAGGGCGATGATAAATTTTAACCTACCGAATATAAAAAAAAAAATTCTGACGAAGGTAATCATACAGAATTTAATTAATAATGTTACGCACAAAATTACTATCAATATGTTATTTCTGATGTACAAGTTATAATTGGAAATCAAATACATATTATTAAACAAATTCGAAAGTAAATGTTTGGTTTTCACAAACTTTCAAACGTCCTTTACCTTGCTCAAATTGCAATAAGCGTTTGGAAAAAAAAAACTAAGAGCAATCATTTGCCCTAATCAACCGTATAACTTGTAACTTTGCCAATTACCTGGAACGTTCTTTTTAATAGTTTGCTGCATTCTTTGTTTGTGTTTCACGTGTAACGAACCTTCTAATGTTGATTGTGTCAATGTTTCGTTACAATAAAATACCCTTTGTTTTCATAAGGATGGTACATAAAGTTTACTTTAAAGGAAATTAAATTTATTTCTATTTAAACTTGTAACTTATTATTATATTCGAAAAAACCTTCATACTTATTCATCAATGTATGCTTCTAAATAAAACTTTAATTTCCGAGCGTTAGCGGATATTTTCAATTGGTCTTACATAACATCCCTATGACAACCATACATTTTTTATAATTTATTTATTTTTAAACCAGGTGAGTAAAATATTGTGAGAGTATCTTTCATAGACACAGACAAATATTCAGAATATCCGCAAAATATCGCGAGACAATTTTTGTATAAAACTTTGATAGATAATTATTTTTATCCCTAGCATTTGACTGAGAGTCGTTGAAATCAATCAGTAGAATTGTAGAATTTTTCTCATGTCTGTTTAAGATTGGAAAAGTCTATTTAAATAATCTGCTTAATTGTCAATCTCTCTACCCAAAGAACATGTCATGAATGAAAGGATTTTAAGAAATAATTGCTTGCAACCCCAACTAAGTTTGTTACTCAACACGTGGTAAATTGCGAGTAGAATATCTTGTGAATTTGTTTTAACAAATATAATTCAATAATAATGATATGATGAACGCTTTTAAGTTTATGTGAGTGCCTAAATTGAATAATTGGTTCATACATATAAGCCTATAAATAAAAAAAATAAACTATATAGCGATTGCATTTATTGGTATCACACAAAGTTTTCACTAATAAGATTTAAAATTAGAAAGAGGAGCGATCCCATTTGGTTTTAAATAAGAAGACGTATGTCCTTTCACTCTACCATAATATTTTTATAAAACACTCTTGTACTGAAGATTATATCGAACTGCGTTTTAGCATTTTAATTAACCGTGAAAAAGTTTGCTTACGATGTGCGTAACTTTAATGCTCAATATATAGCATCATGATCTATAAGATTGGATGATTTATTGGAATAAAACTTTAAAATATATCAAAGTTATTTTTAAAAATATACCTCAAAACCAATTCTTTGTTAAAATTTTGCACATGATTGCTTTATCCGTCACTATGATTACATTAATATCAACATGTAATTAAATCAACAATATGGGAAAATTTAAAAAATGTTTAATGTTATCATTTTTAATAAAATTTAAACATTTCAAACCCTAAGAGCTTCTGGAGTAAGTCTTATTACTTTTAGTACAGTAATATCATAATAATTAACCCTTTGGCATCGTCGGTATCTGAATTGGGCCGCCGCGCCGGGTCACAGCCATGAGTAGTGACGCTGTACGCATCTGGTACGTGGGTCATTGCTCAATGCTGGATTTCACACAAAGAATGTGTGCTCCACGCATTGTTCTAGTTCATTTCACTTAGTGCGCGTATTACTTAATTGATTTGTAACTACCTAATTATAATAAAAGCATTATAATAAAAGTCAAATTTTTCTTAAAGGAAACTAAAGTACCATTTTTGTAAAACAAATTTTAAAGACTAGTTAGAACGGATCTATATAGAACATATTATAGTTTGTCAATATTTATTTATACATAACATATAATTGGTATATTTTTAAAAGTACTTCCAGAAGCTTTTTTTAAAAATTAATTACTAGGTGGTTTTGTAATAAGTACCACTATAACACAATTAATTTTACTGCACAAAAAATTGAGCGTGGGACTATAATAGTTAAAAATCGTATAATAGTGAAAACTTTACGGTATTTTATTGCGTTTAGAATTTTTTTTATTTATTATATCGATTTCTATGTTACCTCGTAAGACCTTCTAATTGAGAATATAATATCTTATTGTTTTTATTTTGAAGAAAAGAAGTACTAATATACTAATAATAATAACGTGGAGTGTAAGGTAGTAAATCCACCGAATTTCTAGATTCATACATTATCTCTCTGATACTTTCCAAGATTGCACACAACGTTGGCAAGAGTGCAAGTTTGAGTGTACATTCTGTTTTACACTTTGTCAAGCCTTGACACTGACATACTGTCCCCAAACATTAACATAGACAGACATATTTTCCGTATATTATAAGATATTCCAAAGTACCAATCAAGATAAGCATAATAAAAAAAGGAAACCATTTATAAAAAATACAATATTAATAAAGTGTTTACAGTATTAAGAATGTTCATTGTCTAATCTCCAATATCTGACAGATCAGCGTTAGATATTAAAACAATTACGGATAAAATTAAAACATTACCATTAAAACGAAGATGAAAAGAAGTTACAGAAAACAACTGCTCCGTCGCCTGTTATTAGCTGAAAAGAATGAGGAGAGTGTCATCGAGTTTATAAAGAAGGTGAACCTTAAAGACTGCATTTACATACTTGACGATGCTTGGGAAAGCCTCACAGAAACGAATTTACAAAGAACCTGGAGAAAGTTATGGCCTTACGAAGATGAAAAAGGTGATACAGAGGAAGAATGAGGTATTGATGGTGCTGTGAATGAAATAAGAAAAATATGCATCACACTTCCGGGATTTAAACAATGCGACAAAGAAGAAGCAATGGAGTGGTTAGCTATTGATAGCAACGATCCTGGATACCAGATTTTTACCAAACAAGATATAGCTGACGTGTTAAATGAAGGTACTATATGTAATATTTCTTAAACATACAGTACATTAAACGTATTTTACCTTTGAATTTTATTCAAACGCTTGAGATTATTCTGGTTTTTACTGACGTACAGTCATAGTTAAATGTTCTGTTATAAAATGTTACAGAACAGAGTACTGTGCAATATCTATGGATTTATGCAAACATTTTGATTGATAATCTATGTACGTAACATAACATACAGTACCTACTAGATAAAGGCAGGAAAGAGCATTTACATATTTGTTGTTTATTTAAGAAATTTCTTTAAGAGTAAACCTAAACAATGGAACCTGACAGTGACAACCCAGAACATGAGACAGAAGAAACAGGGCCAACTCATTCTGAAGCGTTTATTGCAGCGGAGACTCTGATGTCATGGCTAGAGAAACAAATCGAGAGCTCACTCACTTAGTTAATTCTTTTGAAACGGATTAAGAACTTAGCTGCGAAAAAACGAACCACTACTGCAGTTAAAGACCTATTAAAAATCTTTTAAAAGCTCAAAAGTTTTTGATGTTTTTACTGTACACATGTTTCTACTAACAAAATTTCAATACAGTGTTTGAATACGAAATATGTGTTTCAATTATTTTACCTATAAAAAACCCTTTACCTTATAATAGAAAATATTAATTTTAAAATGTTTGTGAAGTTAAATAGTGTATAATTTCCTGTTTAAGCTAATTTCGATAATACGAATAATTTTATAATCTGGATGGGGTTCGGTTCCAATTAATCCGGATTATTGACGTTCTACCTTATAAACATTTGGGTATTACGTAGTGAAATAAGCATACTACTAGGGAAATAATACTATAAAAAGTAATTGAGGGCTCACATATTGCAGGTCGTCAAAGGTTAATGGGAATTTTTTGCAAGAGTGCCTCGTACAGCATCCTTTTAAATCATATAGATTTGATTAGCTAATATTTTTAAGAAGGAGAAAAAAAATAAAAGTATTCACTGATAGAATAATTTGGAAATTACAAATTTCCAAATTATTCTATTAGTGAAGTTTGATTTCGTAACTACAATTTTGTTTATTAGTGTGTAATTTGTTTTTATTTGTGAAATTTAGATTTTAACAATGTTTTTATTTAATGCAGTAAATAGTAATTGATGTGGCTACGAAAGTAAACTTACATAATCCGAAATGTTTGGAATAGATTCTTTTGTAAATAAAGAATATTTTTCAAAATTTGGTTGGTTTGTGTCACAATTAACCTATTTACCAATCCTAACTTAAACAATCCTATTGCTATCTTACTCAAATGTGGTGGTTATTTTTATGAGTCGTATACATCAAAGTCAAATAAAGATATAATTTTTTACGAGGCGAAGTTAGGATTAAGAAGCCCTCTCTAACATTTAATCTGGGGACCAAGCCATTTAGCTTAAAGGTGACTTCCTAACCACTAACAAAACACCGATCCAAGTAGCAGCCCCGCTCGACGTTATTTGATCCGGTTAAGTTGAGTTAATTAAATGGTTTATGTTAGTTTGGTTACCATCAAATATCTAATCTCTCAGCTGATTGAAATTTTTCCAAGATTTTGAGGTTATGGTTTATGTTTGCTTTATACCAGGATCAATGTATTAAAATTAAAATTCAATTGATTTTAGTTACAAGTAGGATGGAACGAAATATTACTCCTGTTGAAGTAGGTTACATGAGTAGAAAATAATTCGGGAACATCAAAAGAGGGATAAAAATTAGTTACATCTTGCGAGCTAGGGTTTTACATTTATCTGTGTTGTGAGGTTTATTCTACAAACCTATATAAAGTGCGTACATTTAACGGATTTCACCTAAAATGAGTATATTAAAAATAGTATTACTTTAGGTGGGTACTTAAAAAACTTGTTACCTTAATATGTTATTTAATTTGAAAGTAGGTTAGTCTAGGTATAAAAATTAAGAATATGTATATTATTCAGGAGCCTAAATAGAAGTATGCTTTATTTCAGCTAGTACATAAATTGATTCAAGTTTGACATGTTTTTGACATGCTTCACTCTCTAATATAAAGGAGAGACAAATTCTATAAGGTTAGTAATAGATTTTTTTTCGTATTTAGCTACTAAGTAAATACTGACCCAGAATATCTTACGTGTAACCGTATGGATAGTAGGTTTATGGGCAAGCAATTGAGTATGTAGAGTGTTATGAATTTCAACTAGTTGTTTCACAAAAGTCTCACAGGAAATACCAAGCACAGTTCATTTTGAAGCAAGTAAACGTTTTAAAATTGTAAAAACAGGAGGCCAAGGTAATCTGTAAAAGAAAAAAGAAAAATTTGTATGACTCCAAGGCTGGAAAAACTTTGGTATCGTGCCGGAATTCAAAGAGTGAAAAAGGTACCAGTTTGAATTCAAAGATTTCATATGTTTTGCAAATTTTAATGGTTAAATTTTTTTGGGAAACGAGTAGGTCTTAAAAGAGCATATGTGTATAAGCCTAAGAGGGAGTTTGTTATACAATTTATCGATTCGTTACACTGTACATAATCTAGTTATTTCCTAGTAAGTAATAAACAGACCTATCTTATTTATGAACTTATTGTATTAAGCTGTAGTGGTTATACTCATCTAAAGCTGGCAATTTTCCTGTAATCATCGTCACAAGGCACTCTGTGAACAGTTAAGGATGTTGGCTAAAAGATGTAACTTTTGTCATTTGACTGCAGGAAGAACATGCCAGAATAAAAACCAAACATTTGTATCAATGTTAAATTTCTAGCTTAAAATCCTTACAAACATATACATTCAATAAAAATGTGTACCTTGTAATATATCACATATACCTAGCGCCTAATCCTGTTTTTGGAAATATAAAGGACTTTAAGCGGAATACGTATTTGTAAAATCAGGTGTGTATTATCAAATTATATACTTAGTTAACTAATCTTGGGGAAGACCAGAAATTACTGAACTTACTGAAAAAGGTACATGTTGATCTAACGAAAGAAAAATAGATTAGGACTGCTACTTTCTTAATTAAAAGAAATTGTATCAAGATAATGCAAAATAACAGCTGTGTCGTGCATTTCCCAAGTAATAAAAACGTCGTTCAAAGTCTCCAAAATGTTGATGAAACGGGGGAAACAATTAAAAAGTTTAATGCAAAGTTATTTATATAGAGAAATTAGCTAAATTCACCAGGGGCAAACGTTATTGTGAAACTATTGATTAAGATCGTCTGAAAACAATAGAGAAACATGTGTAAACTTCAGTTTTAGTTCAAATTTTTGACAATTTGGAAGATAATTTTCGAAGTTCAAGGTTAAACGTGGGCGATAAGGAAAGAGGTCCCAATCTCACAATCTAATTTGGATATAAATGCTAGAACAAATTTTTTACTATTTAAAATATATCTAAGCTGAAAGTAAGACATTTATTTGGTAGTACACATTTACTGTTTCTGTACAAAATTTCGTTGCAGTATAAATTTTCAAAGAAATCCATCTTTAAATTGCTTAGCAAAATTTGAAGTCTTTTAATACTATTTCTAACAATTGTACGAAATATTACCTTTCCTGATATTTGTAATCTTTCAGTTATGTAGTGCCCTCAATTATTGATGAGCGTTGCAATATCAGATATAAAAAAAACTAATAATTAAGTGTAACATACTTCCAAACTTTACTTAAAACATTTACTTCTTACTTTAAGTTATTTAGCATACTACGGAACACCTAAGACACTATTCAATGTAGAGCATAATTAAACGTTTAAAATTGTACATGATAAAGAAATTAAATATCAGATATTAAGAAGATACACAAACAGGTGTGGTGGTGGTGCTGGCACAGAAGATATTGCGGTTACAACATGATCCTAACTGTAGTAGTCAGCTGTAGTCACGGATACGGTTTACACAACTGCAACACTTTAGGTTTATCGTCCTGCGGCAGTTTGTATCGTAACGTGTTCGTTGCTGATATCACTACCGGCAATATTTAACCACAACCGAATGATTTCATGTGTATAAATGGATACGTTCTCCACATACTATGAGTATGGACATTAAAACTATTCTGAGGTCACTTGAGTGACAGGCTTAATGAAAGTATACAAATAATAATTAGAACATCTATTTTTAAGAGATACATTACTACTATCAAGCAAGAGAAGAATCCGCTCATAAGAATCTCAAATTGAAACATAAGATAAAGTTTTTAAACCAGTACAAGTGTTAATTAATTAACTAAATAAGTATGTAACAAAAATATCTTGGGTAATAGTTCAGAGTTGTCGCTTGATAAAAAAAAATTATCAAAAAATATAGTACTATATTTTAAAGGTTATTTATGACGGTTAAAAATTCTTTATGAATTACTTTATAGTTTTTTTAAATTACTAGCATACATGGTATAAAAATGAATATATTATATATTTTTATATTGTATAATATCTTTAGAGTTAAATAAAATAGTAAAATCAAAACATTTTTAACGCTGCATTCATATACAAGAGCACACATTTTATATAATCAAACGTAACTCGATAGAAATTGTACAATTCCTTTGATAGCAAATATATTATTAACTTTTATTAAGGAAATCTTGTTACTATAAATTGCTTTTAGTATACTTATTAATATGAATGTATCTAGAGTTGCACAATTTATTATATGTGTTATTTTATCTATTTCAAAATGAATAATTATGAAGAGGAATGACCTTTCTGTTAGACTACGTCACAAGATAAGAGTTCTTATTAATAAGCTCTACAAAGAAAAGGAGATTAAGCGTACTTATCTTAATATACTTATGTAACATGAACTGTTTCCTCAGATTAAATGAGATTAGTCCTCCCTCCGCTAAAGTGACATTAACTCCGACTTGACAAGATAACGTATTAATTTTGCTCAGCGAGATTACCTAAGCTACCTAAACAGCTGTGTCTTGAATAAGCTAAAACATATCACTTCCGGCAGACTCCTTTAATATGAAATATACAACCTTCATATGAGTTCTATAAACTTAAGATAGTACAAGTGGAAGAATCTTTGCTTTATTATTTACGTTTTTTCCTAACAATACGTTTTGTTTCTTACTTTTAAAATTAGTTAACAAGTAAAAGAACATGCTGCCGTAATTAGTAACAAACCTTTTACAACATATTCTTTGATAGATTCCTTAAATAATATTTTAATGTGTATTAAATAGAGCAAGGTCAAGGATAAATGACCTGTCGTATTGACAGAATCATATGCTTGAGAAAAGAAATAAATCAAACATGGCAACTGGTGAGACAATGAGAAGTCTCTCTTCATTGAGTTTCCATCCTAATTAAAATGCTCGCTTTGCTTTATTTCGAAATAATGGAAAGAGTACGTTTTGAACTTCATCGTCGCTGAAATTTTATAAATATCTTAAAACAAACGTCAAAGAAGATCAAGAAGACGATTCGTACCAGTTTCAGATGTCAGACGCCTCACTGAAAATATGAAAAAGGTTTTCATTTAATCAAACATTTCCACATTACAAATTTGTAATACATTTCATCTGACTTATCCAGTTTTTGGAAAACGTTTGTACAGTCCATCTAACGTTTATGCAGACGACACTCAATGTAGATTCAATACTCAATAATTTGCCAGATCTTTAATATTATGCATAGTAAATAAATACAGTCTATTGTACGTTCATTCGAAATTTTTACGCATATGCCATATATTGAGTCAAGTGGACTGAGACTACCAGATTTATATATCTTGAAGCACTCCCAGTGTGTGACATACCATTTGTCAGACGCCATATTTTTGTCACATAACTCTCTGAAGATATAAACACACAAATCACCATATAAAATAATGTTTTTATTTTAATCCAATTTACAATGTAATTTTCAACTCTTAACAAAAACAGATAAGTAGGTTCTAACACCTACCAAACAGAACACTCACGTTAAATATATTATCCGTAGAGTTAAATATAAATATTGTTGCCATACCAAATATGTAATTAATTTGGGTGTAAATACTGAGTAAATATAATAAACTTTGCCAAAAATACGACGTTAAAAACTTGAAAATACACTGAATGAGACGAAGTACTTTCTTATTTTTCATTATTCTCGCCTGTAATACAGAATACATTCTAATGATATACTCAATTCTACAGACGCTTCAAAATGAACTTTAGTTAATTGAATCGTTTATTTAGCTTATCTCAGTTTAAGTTAAAGCCACTAAACAAAGTATCGAGTAAACGCAATAGAAAATGGCTTACATTGCATAAGTAATGAAATAAAGGCTTTTAAATGAAATTAAAGAACCTAATTAATTCGTTTACCTCGTCTGAAAAACTTGTTAGACTAGAAGCAGACACACCTATATTGAATTTTAGTTATACAACTATTTTTACAATTAAATACTCTACCATTTTCATTATTTCAAAACCAGTGTAAATGAAGGTATAAACAGCTGGAATAAAACATATATTATACAATTATTAACAAATGTGTGAAAGATGACTTTTAAATAGTGAAAAACAGCGTCTTACGCGTCAGATTAAAACTAGCGAGTTTTTGCATCCTTACAATATAATAGTCAACCTTGCTTCCTTTAAAGAATTACAGAAAAAGTATGATTAAATTTTTTAGATATTCTTGTAAAACGTAACACATGCACTTAGTTTGACGATTAATTTTGACAATGGGCGGATTGTGAAGGAAATAGGATTTACCAGACATTTGCCATAGTTCATTTATACAATATGACCAGATTATGTTTATTTAAAACTCTATAACTTATTAGGCTAGTTATCCTACAATCTACATTGCTGTGGACATACATAATATTTTGCCTAGAACAAAATCATAGTAATTTGTACTTCTAGCAAGGATAAGATATATTTAAATTATGTCTCTAAATTCCTTATGAATTAATACCCCGGTATTAATATAAAATAGATTTGATATTTAAAAAGCACTTGATAATTACTTTTATTTAAATTAAACTTTAAATTATTTTTTGTAAACAAACCCTTAACCCGTTGAACACAATTTGATGGAAAAATACTACAAGTAAATAATAAATTACATTTAATGTTATAGACGAGAGAACATCATGGTATTGAGTGCATAGACGACTTATTTTACAAAACTACTCTATTCGCCTGATATTTATATGACTTTAAAAAATAAGACCAAAAGACTAGGTTTCATGTTTTTCTTTTGCCATTTTATATCAATACACGTTGAGCAATATAAAAATAGATTATTCCACTAAATTAAAACTGGGATTAAATTTCAATACAACAATAGATTTGGAGTTACAGGGTCAAATTTACCTTCAAGATGAGGGAATAGCAATGGGTTTCTCCACTGTCTCCTATTTTCGCCAATATATTTAAAAAGGACTTTGAGCAAACATCTTTGCTTTCAGCTAAGTTCAAAACGAAGATTTGGTGAAGGTATGTAGATGATACCTTTTGTTATTTTTCATCTTGGAGGCACTAAATTGAATGAGTTTCAAAATCACATTAATAGTATTTTCTCCTTCCATCAGCCTCACAATTAGAGTGGAAGTTGTACCGTTAATTAAATTTTATATAATGTAAATTTCACAACATAGTCAGCCAGTATAATTTAATATTATTTTTATCCAATGTTCCGGAACTAAATTATCAGCGGAGTAACTACCTAATTGGCACGCGTATGAATATTTTCCTCGCGCGCTTTGTCCGTAAGTAAAATTGATCTTTTCGTATTATTATATTAGCCCTTTGATGCCAAACGTATAAAAATGAATGTAATATAAAGTAAAGTTGTAAATAGTAAAGTAACTTACCCTTGAAGATCTTTTATTTGCTTGATTGAAATAGATAAAAGTTGTGGCGTCGTCCTTCAAGCGAGCACGTTGTTGTAATAAGTAATTTGTATCATTATATGGCTAATTTGTTTTAGGCGAGTTCACGTATCTCACGTATTATTGGAGTAGTTGGCTACCAGCTTCTTAACTTCTACTCCTCTTCTAGAAATAACCCTTCCCAGACTACAGCTTCAATGTCTTGTGCCAAGAATCAAAATCAGAAAATTTATTGTGGTAAACATTTCCACAAATGCGACACAACGTCATGCTTAGGCTTAGTGATTATTTGACTAATTACTAAGTCTATCTACCTGACTTATCAAACTAACAAACTCTTCAATATTGTAACATCAGAAATACAACAACAAACATTTAATTTTCAATTTAAAAGGTCTTAAGCTAATTTGTTTGATATGGTTTGGTAACAAATTATACAGTTTTTGCCTATTTCTAAAAAGTTTGATTTAGTGGAATGATAGTTGTACTGATCTAATCTAAGCATATTACAGTTTCTTGTGAAATAACCATGTACAGAACTATTATTTGACACAGAATTTAAATGAGTTTTTACATACAACAAACATTCCAATATAAAAATAGAGTAAACTGTTAAAATCTTAAGCTTTCCAAAATATGGTTTACAGTGAGTTCTATTCCCCACCTGACATATAAATCTCACAGCCCTTAAGACGCCGACACCCCGGTTGTGAGTCTACATGTTGCGAAGGGAAGTGAAATCTTAATGTTTTACAAAGTAAAACATCGTAGACATGATTCCATTGAACATTGGATATTTAGGCCCACCTATAAGATATACATTTTTAGTTCTTGTATTCTAATTGGCAGCAACGTGGCAAGGCAGATATTTCTTTTACCATCTAAAAGTGGTGCTTGTAAATTTTGGTAAATTAAATTGAACTTATGAGTAAACTTTGCAATTCGAGTATTTATTACTACGACCTCAGAAGTCACCACCCCCATGTGTTATCGGCATTCGGTACAAAGTCTAAATCGATACCCATTTTGAATGTTTGTGTATTAAGAGATAGGGATGTCCTTAAGACAACTGTTTTTCTTAAGAAAACCCACGCAGGAAAATATAAAAAATTATCAATCAAACCACCAAATATCTGTCAAAGTAGGAGTGGCCTACTCGTTATTTGATAGACGAAAGAGCTTATGCTTAGACAATGATGGATAAAAAGAGGAATTTAAGACAGAAGAATCGGATCCTAGACGTAATGGATACCCTCAATCAGTATTAAATAAGTGCAAACGAACCAGAAGAATTGTGCCTGAGTCAGTAAAACAAAATAGTGATAAATTTGCGTTTATTTCAATTCCTTATGTGCCGGGATTATCGGAAGAAATTAGAACAGTATGTAGAAGGTACATTACATTAGAATCCGCGTTCGAAACATATAATATTACTAGACAAACTCTCATAAAAACAAAACCAAAACATGACACACAGGATTCCAATAAAACTGTGTTTACAGTATAAGATAAAGTTAAAATAGGGAATATAAAGGCGAGACAAAAATACAATTTACCGTAAGGGTAAAACAGCACAAAGAAAACACGAGAAAGTGTCTCACAGTAAAGTCAAAAACCGAACACCATTCTTGGTCAGAATACCATCATATGAATTGGGATGAAGGCAACGTAAGACATCGCTAACCAAATTTGTTTAAAGACATAATAGAGGCAACATACATTAAATTAGCAGACCAACCAATCAGTCAACCATTAGTCGAGATTAGGCCGCTTTTGTTGACAATTCTAAAAAAAGAACTAAAAAGAAAACCAAAAGTATCAAACCGATTAGGTATTTGTAATAAACCAATGGGGATAACGGTATGGTTTTAGGAAGTTTATCTAGGATGAACCAATAATAAAAAAAAACAAAATGACCCATTCCTGTCTCCCTTCCTTTTCAGTGTCACCATCTTATTTCTGCCGTGATGATTTCCATTTGCTGTTAGCGTTTGGTCAGTCGTAGGTAGTTATTTTAAGAATGCAGTAGTAACTGTATACTGTAGTTTATTTTTAATAATTAGTGTTGTGTTTAGTTTTGTATTAAGTGTGTATTTTAGAGTTAGTGAAGTTGGCACACAACATGGTAGTTGTCATTCCCGACAGGCGTGTCACAACGGTCTGATATGATTATTTTATTTTAGCCTAGTTTGTAATTTATTATTTGTTACTTTAGTTATTTCCCTGAAGAAGAGATCTGATTGCAGATCTCGAAACGTATTGTTACTGATTTTTTATTTCACTAAACGATAGGAAATATCCGGAAAATCATGTTTCCTTCAGAATTTAAGATGTCTCCGGGAATTTATTTCATTGACATTGAGCAAAGGCAATTTTGTTTCAAGGCAAAAATTTTGATTACATAGCTGCTCAGAATAATATATGTGAAGACTATTGGTATAAACAAATTTAGAAGAATATGCATACAGAAATCTTGTAACGTCATAGAATACGTTTCCTCATCATGACTCGTATAGGTGACATCTCTCTGTTAATTAGTAGGTTGCCTTGCTTATATCTCTAACGATTTATTGATCGGCTTAATTAAAAAAAGTTGATTATTTTCTACTAGAATTTTGCTCATATTAAACAAATACAAGGCTTAAAGTAAAAAAAAAAGTCACAGACCCCTTAAATTTGTTAGACTTTGAACAATAGGGAATTCCTAGGAGATATAATACTTAAGTTTAAGGAAAAATCATGTGGAAAAAGCCTGTACAATAAAAGGGGGTAAATTTAAAGAGCAGATTTATTAAACTAAAACACCTACCAACTCGTAGCACTCTCAGGCATAATCTATTATGATGAAATATTTTGAAAGGCCTGAGCATCAAAGTATTCAACATGCTGTAGCTTCCGAAGATAACCGAAGACTAGTTTTGTGTGTGTATCTGATATCTTCTATATTCCAAAACCACTCTTTCTTGAATATTCTATAGAGTGGATACACCCAGAATATTGAAGGTCTATAAAAGCTGTAACTCCTTTTTTGTGACAATTTTATAGAGTAAAATCTAAACTGCAATTCAATTTTTAGGGTTTGAAAGCCAGATTTATCGCGTTTCTTGGAGTCAATGAGTTATAACAATCTTAAATTCCTACAATAAAAGAAATGTTAAATACATTTAAAATCCCCACAATCAGCCTTATTAGAGCTAATCAATTGTGTCGATTTTAAAGTCATAATATTCTGAGATTTATAGTTATCAATAATTTCCAAACGGTTGAGTATGGTAGATTTTAAAGGGGCAATGAAGACCAAACTTTTTGGATGATAACGTGTTCAAAATCCCACAGACACTAGTGTCTAGATTTCAAAACTCACGAATGCAAACATAATTCAGAATCCAGAAAGTCATGAAACATAAAATTGAAAAAAGTAATTCTTTTATTTCATTCAACGAATTTTTATCTATAATAAATATACTACGAAATACGAAAAGCTTGGTGATCAGTTGGGATAGGGTGTGTTCTCATAAGTAGATAAGTCTATTATACGTTTTAGTATTTAATCCCAGAATTCATTAATAGGCCAATATTACTTAATAAGAATCCGTCATTATCGTTATAAATTGCGAGTTACAATAAGATTTTAAAATATCGATTTCTATATATTTTGCGTCAGTGTACAAAACAATTTAGGTATTCACAATTTTAACAATTTTAAATAATTGTAGTCAAACTCCATGTTATGTTGGTATATTATTATAAGGAAGCATTTAAATTTATGTAAATGTTCCAATAAGTAAAATACATAGTATAAATTAAACTATATGTTTACTTTCAGAAAATATACAATCTTACTACGCTAGTATATGCCCATTGTAGTTTTGACGTAAAAATTTACTGTTTTTAATACAAGGTTTTACATTATGACTGAAGTTATCACTTCATGAATGTACGAGTGTGACACTTTCATGAATGGTTATCGGTTTGCAGCTCTAGGGTTAATCACGGTTAGCTTTGGTCAAATGCAGGGTGCTGGTAATTAATCCATCTCACATTCAGTTGGATACTCTCTGTGATGTGTCCTACTTTAACCAACATATTAAACTGTATTTATTTATTTACAAAAGATTAGATCATTGATGTAACTAAAATTACTCAATTCAGTAATGTTATTATATTTTTATATATAGGCATTAATATATTCTATTATGATAGTCTGCTCATTAAATAACCTAATTTTATATGGTATGGCAAAAATCCAAATTATTGGGACGGAGCTGCCATTACGTCATTTATTTTAGTTTCCCTAGCAAAAGTACTTGAAATTTAAAAAGCATGTAATGAATAGCACACTTTTACTCGAAAACACATTGATATTAGACGTGCTTTCATTTTAGCTATATACTTATTATATACAAAATTGCAATTTTTTAATATTTCAATCTTGATAAAGTGTAAGAAACAGTTTACCATCAAATGGCTTAAGCAGCATTTGAGATATATATGGTGGGTCCTTTAAAGGGTAGTTGACACAATCGTTTTCTTTATTAGGTATGTAGAAAGTAACATACCTAATATTATGTTGCCTCCTACAGAGGTAGGAGGAATCTTAATTGTGTTAAAACATTTCTAGTGTAAATGTAAGATTACTGTCTCACGTTGTGTGCCCTTCAGTGATATATGTACCTAATTGTAACAATAACAAAAACATAAACGTAAATTGGAAGCGTATATCTATTTCAGCTAGTACGACAGTATTTGTTATTATTCTGTATTAATACCTAACCGTAAAGGCAATGCTGGCTAACTTTTTCAAATTTAAAAGTTGTAGAAGACGCGAGTAATATAAGTGATACCCTTACTCAAGTAACTAAGAAAGCTAACATTTCCCACACAAGGATTGCTTATTTATTTATTTTGTCTATTTTACAGAAACTTTACTTTTATAAATTGATTACATTTACCATATTATTAATAAACACTAATCATTTATTCTTTTAACAATGTACGTGCATAAACAGCGTCTGCTTGCCAACGTTTGCAGCCTCTGCACGAAAGAAGGAAGTACATTGATCTTTTCTTCTTGTAAAAACTGGTAAATGGCATCCTGGATTGTCCCTCATTGCTATCAGACATTGACTTTTATACACCAAGAGGAACAAGATCGAGGTCAATTTTTCTAAGGAGATACAAGCCCACGAACTACTCTGCAAACCATGGAATGGCTAGACTCCTAAAACTGGAAAGTGAGGCAACATATGTTGATCTCTTTGCTGAAAGTGCTCAGTCACTGCGAAGGAAGTATAACTTGCATTGTGCACAGGAGGGGAGATGATGAAAATAACTATAAAGAACCACTACATCAACGCATGCTTTACCTTTACATTCCCAAATGCCAAATCCTCTTTCTTACCAGAAATTTATTATCCTATATCCCCATAGCTTTATGTTTTCAATTCACTGTAATTATTTATTTTTGTTATTTTTCTTGTTAATTATTACTTATAAAATCTTTGTTATGGTTGCTTTGTTAAGTTTGCAATATTTTATACAGACATGTTTCTATACTCTTTATTACTCTCTTTACTACTCTTTATTACTAATTACTTGGAAGCATAGACTAAGTTTGAAATTTACGTCATTGTCATCTTGTTATCTGTTAGCTTTTTTATTGTTGTTATTATTATTATTATTATTATTGTTCTCATTGTTGTCTTCTAGTTGTATATGATTGTTCTCTTTCGGTTGTATATAATATAGATGTCCTCACAAATTATTGTTGCATTATCTCATTGTTACGGTTAAACTGTCATCTTGTTATCCGTTAGCTTTGTTATTGTTGTTATTATAATTATTGTTGTTCTCATTGTTGTTTTCCAGTTGTATATGATTATTATTGCAGACTCTAAGTATCCTATATTGCTGTTTGGTCACCTGTTGCTATGATAGTTTTACTCACTGAATAAGTGCTACTCATTGTCATCTAACTATTACTGTTGCATTGTTTTATGTAATTTTTGTAAGATATTTAAGCTGTCTTGAAATGTTAACATATAGCAAATAAGTACTTTAATGTAAAAATGGTGAAACCGTTGATAAATAAATAAATAAATAAAACTCTTACAACGGACGGATACATTTTCCAACAACTGATATCAGTGCTATTATACGTTGCTTCACAACACTCGAGTTATGGCGTTCTTCTGGTTCCGTCTTGACTGACTGGCTGCTCGTTGCTGTTTATAAACTCACAATCATTATTTTAAAAACAATTTTCGCTTGTATTATTATACTGCTTATAGTCTATAATAGAATCCATTAGCCTCTAAGGAAGCAAAGGTTTCTTCAAGAAGTACATAGCATCAAACACATGCCGAAAATAAACCAACATCTTAAATGTACTAAACTGTTGTATTGAAAGTTACGATTCAAAAATCTCAAATAGTTATGTCTTTTTTCATTATCAATGTATAGTTCTCTCATTTGCCATCTAGCTTGTTTAGTTTAAACTGCATATAATAATATTTTAATTTACATAATCAATAAGCCTGTGACAGTGATCAGCTGTTGTCCCGTATACGAATTATAAATTTATCTCGTCCAAACCACCGTGTGACCGCGATGGCTTATCAGCTGGGTGCAATGCTGTATTCTTGTACCGGCAAGTCAAAGTTTCTCTCCGACACAGGAAACCTCTTCTCTCAGTATACCTGAATGTTTTCAGTACATTCAATAACTTGCTTACTATCCTGTCTCATTCTATCCAATTCACAATTTTTCGTGTTTTTGCTTATTTTGTTACAACTGTTTCCCTATGTGTTTACCTATGTGTCCAATTGTGTTTGTTAAAGGATATGAACCTTCGCGAGCTTAGTGGAGACCTCTGGAGCGCTCCCCTAGAACTGTCTCTGGTCTCGCCTACCTTTATACTCATGAGCCTGGTCCAGAGGATCTTCTTGTGGTACTACTTGGAAAAAGAAAACTTCTCTTGGTGAGTGACTTCTTTACTACATTGTTATCCTTAAATTATCTCCATTACAACTGCTGGAAGTGACAATTATCACCCACTGGTCCTCCGAAAGTTTCTAAAAATAATTATTATCAAATAATTGATTAATTTACTTCATTCCTTTGCATTCATACGATATTGTTTGATCCGTCTAGACCGGAATACCCTCTTTTTTAATATACCACTGATTGGTCCACCAGGCAGGATCATAAGTTTTTTTTATTGCAATCTCTAATGTCAATATTGCTAAAATATAGAGCAACAAAATAAAATCATAAGTACTGTACCAGAAAATACCCAAGGCTAAATAAAAATTGAATCATCCTAATTATTATCTAACTGTTATAAGCATTCCAAACATACGTGTTCACGCAAAATTTCGAACTCTTCTGTAGCTGAGGTGATTAAAAATATACAAATTATTTAAAAGGTACTTAGGGCATCTTTAAATGAAATCAATTCAATTTAAATATAAAAGGATGTTAGAATGTAACTCTTAGCAACATCAGTTACTTTACTTCATACACAATACCATACTAAGTAGTTCATGTTCATTCTCCTAATCTACTTACAGTATTGGTAATAGTACGTATATATAGTGCTTATAATAAATGTATACTACATTTATATTTTTTATTGTAAAAATTTGTGTTTTCCATCGGTATTTTTGCATTTTACCACAAAGTTAGTACCAAACAATTGTACATATATGTTTTTATTTCTGTAGACATAGTTACAGTGCAAAATATCATGTTCAAAGTTTCAGAGTGGAAGAATAGTATCATAATATTTATTAAATTTCCAGAGTAAATATAATGAAGGAACATTTACAATACCAAAAATACAACGGAAGTTATTTAACATTCATGCGAAATAATGTTTCTAACTAAAACATCAGTCAAAGCAAAAGAGCCCAAAAGTAAAATTTTCCACTCGGTTTGTTGGTTATAACTTTTTCAAACGTTTCAGAGAATTTCTGATGTTTACTTGCACAACATGCGTAATTTACGAAGTCTGCCTAATGCAAAACCGTAATTGATCAAATTTACAGTTATATATTACGCAGATTATAATATGTAACATCATAATATAATTACATATATTTTCTAACTTAATAAAACAACAGAAACACTATACTTTATGGTTTGAGAATTACATTACAATTACACTGCATAGAATTACACCCTATCTTTCCCTAAAATTTATAGAGGGTTTTCCTGTAATAAAGAAATTCATTGTCAGCACCACTAGTTTTTTTTGGCACATGTATAATGAAAAATAAAGAAATATAGACACCCAACGAGATAAAACGATGAAATTCTATGTTAATCCTACGTTTTGGTATCCTATAAATATAAAATATACTTGTTTACTTAAGGGGAGGCGGTACCCCAGAAAAATATTTTTTTCACATTTTTTTTTTATTTTTTTTAAAATGTTAAGCGGCTTTTTCTGCACACAATGATATATAATACATGTATATTTGAAAATTGTAAACCTACAGAAAAAAAGTTTTAAAATATGCTTACATCATGTTTCAGGAAGAAATTTGTGACAGCGCTTGCGTTTATTCACACATGTACTAATTATACATATGACCTTTTATTTTTGTGTGCTATAATTTGCTTTTGTTGTGTTTGGCAGGCCTGAACTAACTTCTATTTCATCAGCTTTGAGTTCTGCTTCTGACTTTATACTGTTTGTTTATTGTTTTGCTTAGTGTTTTGGTGCTTTGTGAAGTGATATAGTGAGTGTTAGTTAGTAATTTATATTTATTATTGCTAACAAGATTGTTTATGTATAAATATGCCTCGTGTTAAAAGTAGTTATGCTAAACCCCGTAAAAGGAGTTGGTGGTAGGAAAAGAAAACCAGCCGAGTCCTAACCCTAATGAGATGTCAAAAAGATGGAGTCTACCCCTAGGCCTGAAATGTCAACACAATCTCAGTCAAGCTCTTCAAAGAAAATAAACATAGATAAGTATGAGATGTTTAATTGTGATGAAAACTATGACAATGAAATTATTAACATGCAAATTTTATCAGATCAACTTTTTAGTTCATCACTTTGTAAAAATTGCAAGAAAAGTGGTTTACAAGTGCGTGCTGCTCAAACATTTTTGGCCTGGCTTTTGAGATGGAGATTTATTGTTGCCATTGTAAATATGTACATAAATTTAATAGTTCTAGGAATATTAATTTAGAAAAAAAAGACTCTATTTGATGTAAATATATTAGACTAGTGTATGGACTGAGGTCTATCGGGAAAGGTATGGCTGCAGGCAAAATGTTATTATGTGGCGTAATGAATCTTCCGCAACCTCCAACAAAACCGTTTCGATATAATAAATTTTTAAAAGACAAGGCTAAACAGGTAATGGATGAAATCCATGAAAAAACTGCTGTGGATGAGGCTGTTGAGGAAAATAAAACCTTAGGTAAGAACGAACGCGACTTAAAAGTAGGTATTGATGGCACTTGGCAACGGCGTGGCTTTAGCTCTCTAAACGGAATTGTTACTTGTACAAGTGTTGACACAGGAAAAGTTATGGACATAGAAGTGTTATCTAAATTTTGTAATTGTTTGGACAAACAACAACATGAGGCTATTTGTTCGGCAAATTATCCAAGGCTCGAGCGGAGGTATGGAGTCAGCTGGAGCCTTAGCTATTTTTCACCGATCAGTAAAATAAGTATAATGTTAGGTACTTAGAGTATTTAGGTGATGGAGATACAAATAGTTTCAAAACTATTGCAGACAGTAAACCTTATGGTGAAGTGGAAATACAGAAACTGGAGTGTATAGGCCATATTCAAAAGAGAATGGGGTCTAGGCTAAGGAAACTAAAAAAGAGACTCAAAAGGCGTAACACTTTCTGATGGCGGCAAACTAGGTGGAAAGAATAGACTAAACAGATGGCATAATTGATCAATTGCAAACCTATTATGGAAATGCTATTAGGAAAAAATACTGATAACCTACAGAACATGAAGGCAGCGGTTTGGGCCATATATTTTCATAACTTTCGACGGACGACAATCCTCAGCATGGCCTTTGCCCGTCAGGAGAAAATACATGGTGTAAATACAACAAGGCAAAGCACACTAAAGAGCCATATTCTCATAAGAACAGCATTCCTTCAGCTATAATGTTAGCCTTGAAACCAATCTTTCAGGCTTTAGCAAATCCTGACCTTCTTCGAAAATGTTTACACGGTAAGACGCAGAATGTCAATGAAAGCATCAATAATGTCATCTGGTCTAGAGTGCCAAAAAAAGATTTTTGTGACATTGAACACACTTGAGTTTGGTGCTTATGATGCTATTTCTACTTTTAATGATGGCAACATAGCAAAATGCAAAATGCTTAGAGCAGTAGGCATTGAACCTTGCAGAGGACAATTGACGCAATGAAAAGTTTTGACTACGAGCGAGTGCGACGAGCAAATTGTGCGATAAGTGACTTTCAAAGACAAGCAAGGAGACAAACCAGGAATTTAAAAAGAAGGATTGAGGAGGATTTTGAAGAGGAGCCTGCATATGATCCAGGAATGCACTAATGCTACGGTAAATAAATTGCATGTTTTTTTCTATAATTTTGTTATTGTTTACTCTATTTGTGGCTGGGTATAAGTTTCTATTTCATAATTTTCTCTGTTATTTCTCTTATAAATGTATTCTAAACTCAAAAATGTTTGAAAATAATATAGCCTAATTAATTTTTTTTGTATTATCTTTCACTCCGTTATGGACTATAGGCCTAACCCGCATCGCGTTACTTTTGATATACAAATTTTCCAATATAGATAATTCTAAAATATTTAAAAGCATATATAGCCTATTCTATTAATATAAAGATCACATTTAATTATAAAAAACCAATTACATATCATATATAGGTAAAAAATATTATATAACATAGCTAAATAGGTCATTATATTCGTTTTTTGCGATTTCCCGCAAATTTACTTTTTTACAGTTTTTTGCACACAAAGGTACACGTTTCTCAGAAACTACTTGGACAATCAACTTGAAACTTTTACCACACATTTATATAGGTATTTTGGCACCTACTGAGTTTTTTTGAGATGCCTCCTATTATAATTAGGTACCTAAAAAAAATATTCTAAATTCCAAGTTTGATATTTCAATATGGGTTTGAAAAAAAAATCATAAAAAAATTTATTTTTTTAAGATACAAGCACCAAAAAAAAACTCAGTAGTTGCTTAAATACCTATATATGTTGTATAAAAAAATTTAGGTTGATTGGTCCATTAGTTTCTGAGATAATGGTACCTATGTTAACATTACAAAGATAGGGGTACCGCCTCCCCTTAATACAATAACTTATTTCACTATAGCAAGTGTTTTTGTTAAATACAGTCGTTTATAACGACAATTCTTTAAAGTAAAATTTAAAATCATAGAAAATTTAAATGTTTAATGGATTCTGACACTTTTAGATAAAAGATTATTCCAAGTAACTGTGACAAAAATTCAACCCTATTGTAGTGGTTTATATGCAACCAAACCACAAAAATGTTTAAACAATATGTATAAACTAAATTAAAATGGTACAACTATTCTGTTATTTTCTATGCAAACATCTACATTACTTACGATATAAGTTATAAGTATGCTACGTTTTACATATCTTGCTTCAATAACTATGCATGAAAACATTAAATATTTTAATCTTTGTGTTGCAAACAATTCAGATCCTGTCGGATAAATTTAATTTAATTTAGTTTGAAACAAAAATAATACGAAATATTGATCTTATTTTTGTTCATAGAACTATATAATGAATAGTTGCGGTTGACGAAATGAAAACATATTTCGTTTCATTGTTCTAAAGCCCATACTTCGCTGTTAAAAGCGCCAGAAAAGAGGACAAATTACGAAGTGTAATCATTTGATCTAATGAACCGTATAGCTTGTAACTTTGCCAATTACGGTTGAAAGTTCTCCCGAACAGTTTACTGCATCCTTTGCTTCAATTTCGTCATGTTTAGGGTACGATTTAAAGTTTCTTGGAACTTTTAATTGGATTTTATATTTACTTAAATATGAGGAAGTTACAAAATATATAAATTCAAATAACTGGCTGAGCCTAAGCAAAAGCTATTACTTGTACCGCATAGTCAAAACACATAGAATGACAAATCTCTGAGGTGGTAGTAGAGCCTCAATTTTGCAATGTTTACTTCTACGTTTTAGTATTGCAAATAAAACAGAAAGTGGTGTAATGGTTGCACATTCACCCGGCAAGTGAGAGATCCGGGTTCGGCTCCCGGCAGAGCAAGTACTTTTTGTGATTCAATGTTTATTGAAATTAAATAAGGCTATTGCCATTTATACAATTTAATGTAAATAAAAGTCGTTTGACAGGTATTTGGTCTTCCGATCATATGTTAGTTTGCTTATTTAAAAGCATATGTGACAGATACGGCCAGATACAAAATAATTGAATCGGAAAAGGTGAGCGCTCTGTGGTGTAATGGTAGCACATTCACCCGGCAAGTGAGAGATCCGGGTTCTACTCCCGGTGGAGCAAGTACTTTTTGTGATTTAATGTTTATTGAAATTATTAAATAATACGTTATATAATCTTAAGAGATTTAACTTTAACGATTTAAAGATGTAACTTTGATAATTACAGTTTAAAATTCTCTTAATACGTTACTGCATCCTTTGTTTGACTTTCGTAATTTTTAGGGGAGAAAGTAAAAATTCTTATAACTATTAATTTCATGTGATATAGCGTTCAATTTACAAATGTGGAATAAATATAATTTTCGACTTATTATCCAAGTTTTAGCAAAGGCTGAGACTTGTGGGACTGAAAAAATTACATATATTTCAGCCCGCCTGTCTAAACGATATCGACAGAATGATCTAACCACTTATGAAATATTTAACCAAGAACTAAAAAAGTACCTGATATACATTACGTGTTATTCCTTTGCTTAAAACTACTTCGTATTAAATCAATACTTCTTCTACTACGAAAATATCAACCTTAACTGTAATGTTACTCTTCATTGGTTTAAAATATTTAAAGTGTTATTGAAATCGTGAAAGCTAAACATGAAGTATAATTTCGCAAAGCAACAATGAGCAAAGCCAACGACAACTGCTTCTAAATTATATAGTAATGATAAATTACACACCCACTCTCAAAGAGACTTAATGGTAAAGGAGCAACATATTTACGCAGAATATGTACGAGCACCTGCGGTAACTGTATCTGTTCCATCCAATCCCTGACGGTATGAAGACTTCCTTTTCCTGAAGCAAACAATATATAACGTATAACATGAATTAAATTGACACCTCTTAATTTCAAAACAAGCGCCTTGAAGGAAATTGAAAATGAGAAAAAAATAGTCCACAATGCATGTCGGTACTTCACACCTGCTTTGCAACATACACCTTACACACGCAATAAAATATACGGCTGCCAATTATCATATTTCATGGACTGTAAAATCATACTAACCCAAACACTTTCTTTCATTTCACCCAATCCAAATTTACATTCTATATTCGGGTATATTAGCAAAGTCAAACTGTCAGACGTATTAAATAAAGTTAGTTTAAAATCCTATAGAATCCTCAACCGTGTTTCTGATAGGATATGCATTAAATGGTGATGTCCATACCGAAAATCGACATGTTGTCCATTTTCTTATTATAATAGACAAACTATTTCCTCCTTTAAGGAATAGTTAAAAAATTATCGATTATTTGACTATGCTTGATGTAACCTTAATGTAAAAAATAAGCTGATTTAAAATATTAGATTTTTTATCACTACCTATTACCTTACCATTGACTTAAAAAGTCATCAAAAATGCCAGTAAAAGGAGCAATAACGTTTTATATAAAGATCAGCTGTTACGTAATACTGCAGATAATTACTGTAAAAACATTATGTTAAAAAGGTAAATGCAAATCTGACAGTCATACTTGACAACTGAGATGGGTTTTATAACAGTCTTTTAATCTTTTATTGATGTTAAACACTAATTTGAGCTTTTATATCTATATTACTGTACTGACCAAACACTGCACACTGACTAACATATTTGTTTAATTCTACTGAAAAGCATGTATTTACTATATACTTTAATTTTATTTGCATGATGTTTTCCTACTATGTAGTCAATTTATAAAATTGTTGTTACAAGAAGTGTTGTTATAATCAAGCTTACTCCTAGCTTTCAAGACTATTTACGTAAACAAATTGAAAAAAAAGTTGTGAGATTAATTAAAAATATGGGTTTGAAATAATAATGATTAGATTAGATATAATATAACAGATTTATAGGAATAATAAATATTATGCTATTGAAAATAATAAGAAAATATTAATAACAATTGTATTGATATTATTGTAACTCTTTACTGAATATTTAGATAATAATAACAGTACCATAAGATTTTATTTCGGTTTTCCGTCTCTGAAAACATTTTTGGAAATAGAAAATACTATATACACCATACATTGGTATAGTTGTGTAGGTCAAATATAAATATAATGTAAAAATAATACTTAGATCTCTTTAAGCAATATTCAAAGTTTTAGAAAATCACACAAATTAGAACAAAGTTTTCAGAAATGTGTATGTGTGTCCAAAGAAACTATTAATGTCGTGTAACTACAGAATTGTATGTACAAAACATAAAACAGACCTTGAATTAAAAAGTTACTTTTAAAAAGTGCAGTTGTTTGTTTTAGTCATTATGAATCACTGTGGTTCGTAACTTGTTACTCTTGGTCGTCAGAAATGCATCAACTTCGTCCTTTGTATGCACTCCTCTTATATAGGTACAGATGAGGACACTCCGTCGTCAACTCCGACACAAACCGATTCTAACTATAAAGTTTTGTTATGTAAAGTTTGGTCGAGTTTAACAAATACCATTTTGGAATAAATTAAATAAAAATCTATTTGCCTCGTCTGTCAAAGCAATCATCAATTTCCGAATGAATTTATTCTGCTTGGCTTTAAAATAAAATTATATATATATATATTATATATATATATATATATATATATATATATTATAAGGTATATAATAATGTAGGTCTATAATGTAGGAAATAATGTAGGTATATAATTCTTTTCTGGAGAATATATATATATAATAAATAATAACTGAAAGGCCAGGAAATCATACTTTTCTTTGCTTTTCCGTAGCTTATCATACTGTTAATAATCCATCGTAAACAACAGTACTTATTACTTTTTTTACAGTATAATAATAATAAAGTTGTTTTATTTATAAGTTTCATTTAAAACTTAACAGTTTATTATTATCTACTTAAAATAATTGGTTTTTTTTTTCATTTTTGTGCAGCCGGTTGTAAGCAATTGGCTTAATCATTAACATTGCAAACTACTCCCTTAAGGGGTTGAAAATTTTACATATTTGTTTATTTATCAATACACACGGCGTGTCGAAAACAAAGTAATATGTACCTTTGGGCGAAGTTTAATTTTATAGTGGTATAATATACAGGAATAGAGAATATTTTAAAGTTTATGTTATAGGTATTACAAACGCATAGTAAAAAAAATATTTACCAATCTTAGTAATTTAAATGATATTTTCAAACAGTATATAGCAATATGAAAATGTAATAAGTTATACTTTTAATATTTTTCGTAAACATTATTGAACACGTAATTATACAACACGTGATGTGCTGTAAGCTTACCTCGTTATAATGCATATTTTTAAAGGTATATGACTTGTTACCTTGCCATTATAGCAAGAATTATAGCGAATTTATGTATTTCAAATTTTCTGTGCTGAAGCTATAACATGTTTATTAAGATTTAACGGTTAGAAATAAGCGAGCGTAGAACGGGATCGCAAAATTATTATATTTAAAATCATTATAATTCACAACCACTTGTAATGCACATGAAAATGGAAATTTAAAATGAGTGTAATAAGCAAGTGAAACATGAAGTTATATTAATTTTTTCTAGATTAACTAGAATCAGGTTTGAGGTAAAATACGTCATCCTTTTATTTCTCAGAATGATTAGAT
This sequence comes from Homalodisca vitripennis, assembly GCF_021130785.1. NCBI lineage: Eukaryota > Metazoa > Arthropoda > Insecta > Hemiptera > Cicadellidae > Homalodisca > Homalodisca vitripennis. The sequence goes on along the minus strand of NW_025777636.1, from coordinate 42,579 downwards.
TGAAGTTAGTAGGGTTTGAAGTGAGTATTATGTAAAACTTTTAATGAGAAATACCCCGTTGAGATTGATGTGTGCAATTCGTAATACATTCATCCTGAAATATCCTTCGATCATGAAAAAATATGGTTTTAAAATGATAATCTCTAGGAGATTTGAGGGGCTTTTCCAGCTCTCTATATTCAGTTCTATAGTGTAAATGGTTCTTGGTTTCGATGTGAATATATCTGGAAGGTAGAGGCAGGAAATACAAATGGCTTAGATGTGTACCCATTCTTTCCTTTAAACCATACTGGGACACTTTTGTCCTTTGTTCCAACAACAAATAATGATGTGTTATTATTATCATTTTTGCTCCGGCTGCTTTAACTTTAAGTTTTTCTCATAACCTCAGTGGTCAGTTAGAATGGATGTGACACCGAGGACGTGCAGGAACTCTATAATATGGCTAGTGCTTTCTGATGTGTGATGATCGTGTTTTGAGCCACAGTCAAGATTTTCTAGGAGTTATCAACCTTTCATTCTTAGCCACTTAATTCCACTTAAATATTTTGAAAGATCATTTCTTTTTTTAATTCCTCGGGATTAAGGTATAAATTGTTTCCTCTGTAATACTTATTTTTATTGTAATGAAGTCTAAGAAATGCATTTCTCTTTTAACATCTTAATTAGTTAAAAAAAGTATATATGGTTTAAAGGATGTAATTTAACGCCCTTTTTAGTTGTAAATACTGTTATAATATTGATTTTAAAGACGGGTTACTCTTTGTAGAACAAAATAAATTGTGCTTGGACATATATGGGTCAGTCTTGATTTAGAAATAAAAGAGCTTGTCCTCAGAAATATAGCTCAGTAACACTTTTTGCCGTAATAATGAGCTTTTTATCAAATAAATGTTATTTTAATGAAAAATGTGAGTGTGTGTGTGTGTTTATATATGTAATAATCAAACCAAATTGCATTAAACCTAAATAATATAATGAGAGAAAAAATATTTAAAACGCAAACTGATTAAATCTGTACACTTACTACTAGCAGACCAAGCGCTTAGTAGCTTATTAGCCATTTCTTTTTATTATTGTTAAAGTGCCATAAATCCAACTAATAATCTTCGTAACACACCGTGGCACTGAGGTCAAAAACATAAAAATATGTTGGAGCCTGCTGTCCTTTACTCTCCCAGGCAGGTCTGGCTTCTTTCTGTTTGCTTTGTTAAAGAAAATGCTTCTATAACATGAAAATGCCGGCATTGATTCTCTCATAAGTGTCCTCCTCGTTATGGGGGCGACGTCTTTATTTGTGCTCTTGCCTTCTGTGCAGTGATGTTGCTTGGGTTCATTCTCTACCAGGATTGACATTAAGATGTTCTATCAGGTATCATTTATACTTATGAATGGTAGAACATTACCTTATATTTTGAGTTTATTTACATAATGGTTATTACACTTTTAGTAGAAGAGTAAAAATTAAATTCTCAAAAAAACTGTGTTATTTTTCAACTAATAGCGATGGCAAATATCCAGAGTATAATAGCTATAACTTCAAATCATCCATTATCCGTAACATTTATTAACAAGGAATTTCTATTTATTTTTTCTTGAGAAATTTTTCTTATTATTTTTAATTTGTGATGAAAAATTGTTCTCTTTCCTTAGTAGAACTCGAAATGTTCTCTGATGTAATGTATGAATATTGATATATGTTGGTTAATATTTAGAATGGGAAAAATACTATTAGTGTAAATAATATAGAAGTAAATATGTAAAATATGAAAAACATTACTCTAGTGTATTATATTCTTCTTTTAACTCTAAACTTTATTTACTACGTATGTAGGAGATCTTTTAGCACGAGTGCTTCTTCTCAATTCATGCGTATAGAGATATAAGGACTACTTCATAAAGACAAATTTATTTATTGCTATTATTAACCATTCTTTTATTCATCAGATATGCGTTAACCCCTTCCCATCGTGTGGATTCCTTTCATCTCGGAATTGAAAAGAACATTAGTTTTTTGGATAGCAACAATATCTCATCCTGTAAATTAGCAGTTATTGTTTACCGATACTTAATTCATGTAGGAGAATGTAACTTTAAAATTTCAATCCAGAATATGTTTAAGATTTTTTATATATACCGAAGTAGATTTCTAGTACAACTACTTAATAATTATTTTGGCTTTGAGTCTATAACTATTTGTTTCACTACTCGTATGAACTCAATAACTTGTCATAATACTCTTACAGTAAACATTCAATCACGTCTTAGGAAACTTATATATTCAATTAAAACGTGTGACCACGGTTACTCCTAAAATTTCTTGGGCATAATAAAATGTCTTCAACAAAAGAGAAATCATCTCAGAAGAATGATAAGACAATTGTTTCTGGATACTCAACCTACAATAGGCTTGCTAATTCAAGGGTTATAAAACTCAGATACAACAAAACAGAATAAGAGAACATGAGTAATATATAGGCCGTATTATATATATATATATATATATATATATATATATATATATATTATATATATATATATATATATATATATATTTGTTTTGTCATAGCTCAGACAGGCAATACGTGAACCAAATTACATACCGCGCGGAAAATCATTAAATATGTCCAAAACCTAAAGAGGATTACTGGGTGGTAAGGCAAGAATAGGCTAATCTCCCTAGCAGCGTCGCAATTATCCAACTATTCCTTAGCAACCCTCCAGGCACCCAGCTGTTTCACAGGCTCTATGCTCTAGAAAGGGCCTCCTTTATGAACAACCCAAACTGTGCAGGACTTATGACCAATTTTCTACAGCTGCAGTCCAAATCTAGCAAATGATCACAGGCCATCCCGTAACCAGAGACCTCTGACTACAATACCAATTGCTCCTTCGTAACTCCCAACTGAACCCCTACACACGTAGCAACAGCTGAAGATTATAGCGGAGCATCTTCAATGTTCACAACTAGCATACGGTTGTAATGTAGCATTAGCCTACTGGTCGGATGGCAGATTTCTCTCTTCTATTCAATTATTTGTTTAGTTTGCTAGAGTTTCTAGATAGTTGATATATTTAATTCATTACATTTTCTACGGCTTCAAACACCGTCTTAATCTCACTCCACTTGCCCCATATATTGCTCTAAGGGTTTCTTGATAACTCTAAATAGCACTATCTCACATTTTAAAAACAAGCATTTATACACATTAACAAATTTATATATTCAACGAAATTGCTAAAACAACTCACCTACAGATCTACCAGACCCAACACAATCTATAACAGAACTCTTATTTCCACTTCTCTGTTATCTCTTTTTCAGTTTCCACCCCAAACTGCTGGACCCTCGATCAGCTAGCAAAGGCCTGTCAATCAGTTGTTGCTGGTCACAGTCACAGTCATTAATCCCATTTCAACCACCTTGGTTTAGATAAAATTGTTCACAAATATTCAGAGTAAATGTTTCAATACAAATTTCTTTTCTGATATATTTACGTTCCTTCAGAATGAAACTATGGAACTAGTTCAAACAACTTTAATTATTTTGACAACACGATTTATGAATGAATTTCATAACAAAAAAAACCTTGATAACCCTTTTTTATTCCTATATTTTGTTTAGTAAATGACAAAATCAGTTATTAGTTACATGATATGAAAGTTATTACCTGGCTGAACGAATAAAACTTCTCTCAAATGATCAAAGACAACTGTTCCACTTTTGCCCTATATTCCGCACACAAGTCCAACACTTCGCGGAACTTTGTGAACTCTGTATGTACATTTTTCATTTTACTGTGAAAACTGCCGAGGACCTGATTGCAGTCTTTCCTATATCTTTGAAAATCAAACTCACATTTTTATTACAATTAAAGAAAAAACTGAAATAATTGAAATAGTGACGCGTTGTTTTGTTTAAATTTCCAAAGCTTGTATTTTGCGTCACATCAGAATAGATTGGTTCCTCTTGCAATGTGACAACAGTTATCGCAAAATACCGTAAAACATATCTCGTGATTTATTTATTTCCAAAATGAGGGTAATCATATTTAGTATGTATAAAATTCACATTGAAAACATGAAAATTATAATAATAATATTCTTTATTGCATGAAAAATTGTTACAATTGCATTGCACCCGTCATAAAATGCAATTTAACTTGAAACTTAAATTGAAACTTCAAATAAAATCATCATAAATTGTTAGGCCTATTTTTTATAAACACAGTATGTCATAAATATGTCATTCGGTCTTTATTTATCTATATCAGAACCGGGTTATGTGTTAATACTCTTGAATAACTTCATTAATTTCTAATGTTTTCATCCCAGCGGCCCGTTATGAACTCATCAACAGAGTAAAATGCCTTTGACACCAGGAATTGTTTTAGTCGAGCTTTAAATTGATTGCGATCGTTTAAATTTTTAATACCCTCAGGGAGCCTCTTGATTAGCCTGATACCAAATTGAGACGGTAAGCGTCTATAAGCCGTCGTTCTGTGCTAATCGAGTCGGAAGTTTTCCCTGCCTCTAGTCCCGTACTGGTGGACACGCCTGCCCCGTTCCAACTCACATTTTAGTCGTTAGTACAGGATAACCTCTAAAATACAGAGACAGGGTAAAGTCAGTAATACAAGGCTCCTGAAGGTGTCTTAGCACTACTCTCTAGGGTTGTACTTTAACAAAATTCTAACGGCTTTCTTTTGAGATCTAAAAACTCTTTGAAACATGTTTTTGGAACAACTGCCCCACAATATCAAGCCGTAAGACATATATGGATGTATAAGACCAAAGTAGGCAAGTTTTAAAACACCCAAAGAACAACAATTTGCAAGGTTGCGCAGGACATAAATGCCCGAGGCAGCCTTAGAGCAAACGCCCTCAACGTGGGTGTTCCATGTCAGCCCTCGCTCAAGGTACATTCCAAGGAACTTAGTGGATTCAGCTTCATCCAGAAGAACGTCGTCCACCATCACCGCGGGCCGGAGCTCTTGGTCGTCATGCTGCCGAAGACATAAGTTCATGACGATTGATTTTAAACTGTTTGTTTTCAAATTAGTTCTGGAAAAATACTCGATACATGAATTAAGTTCAACGAAAGACTTTATTTAAAGATCATATTTTGATTTTGATCTGATGCAAAGAGTCGTGTAGTCAGCATATTGAATCACTTTTCCATATTGGATTGTTGAGTACAACCTGTTGACGTATATCAGTAAAAGAACTGGCCCAAGTATTGTATCTCTGGGGGACACCATAAGGCATTTTTACCTTCTCTGATAGAGCACTCCCAATCTGCACGCACTGCCCCCTATCTTCAAGATAAGACGAGAGCCATTTACGCGGCAGACCCCGAATACCACTTGTCCACAACTGGTGCATCAGTGTCGCATGATACACGCAGTCAAAGGCTTTGGAGAGGTCGAGAAATATGCTAAATACATGTTATCGCCTCTCCGGTATTATGAATTAGATCCATTACGGCATCGATTGTCGACTTGTTTTTTCTGAACCCAAATTGTTCGGGACAGAGAACGTCGTAACGGTCAAGAAATGTTTGAAATTGATTGAGGAAAGCTTTTTCAAAAATTTTGCTGGACACAGGGAGGATTGAAATTGCACGATAATTGATTGAGATGCAAGGATCGTCTTTTTTTTTAACTGGAATAACTTTGGCAATTTTCAATGACGATGGGAAGACGCCTTGTGCGAACGACAGATTAATCACTCACAGATTAATTTTGTGAGTGATGTCAAAATATGCTTGACGCACCCTTTGCATAACCACACAGATATACCATTGATGTCACAGGATGTTTTAGGCTTCGGCTCCTGCACGATACAAACCACCTCCGCCTCACTCACGGGAAAGAGAGCCATGGACGAGACCCGTCCCACCACTGGCTCCTCGCGATGGCTGACCGGGTTAAATGAGTTGTCTGGTTCTGCCACTGTTGAGAAGAATTTGTTGAATTCACTTGCCAGTTTTAAAAGATCGTCAATTATTTTGTTTTGAATTTTAAGGGTAGGAGTTGAAAATTTAGAAAAATGTTTAAAGTTTCTGCTGATTTTAATAATTTCCCATGCACTTTTTGAACAATTGTCAAATTGTATTAATTTTTCTAAAAAATTTCGAGTCTTAGCATTTTTAATTTCGTTATGATAACTTTTTTTGAAGTTACGGAAAAAGGTTCAAAATTCTTTGTTTTCAGACTTAACGTATATTGAATGATAAAACCGGAGCCTTTCTCTTAATTTTAGGATATCTTGAGTGACCCAAGTATTCATCTTCCCAGGAGAACGCTCATTGAACATTTGAAGTGGGCAAGTGACATTTAAGTGAAAAATTACAGTGTCAAAAAACACATTAAAGGCATCGTCCACTCGCTGGAATGGATCTAAGAAATACCACGATTCCTTCCCAAGAGATTTATTAAAAAGCTGTAAATTTGATGGCTTTAAATTTTGTTTAATTTTTACGGAATGAGGTTTGAATTATGCTTTGGAATTATTTATGACAGCTTCTTGGGCGAAGTGGTTGGAGATGGCCGCATCCAGCACAGAGACCGAGCCATCCGGAATATTTGGGATGACGTTGTCGATGGCTGTACTCGACGCGGCGGTCACCCGTGTTGGTGAGTTCACTGATCAGATTAAGCCGAAAGAATTGAGAATATCGCGGAGCCGCTGGGTCAAAGGGCTGGTGTGGTCTAAAACGTTAATATTGAAGTCACCTATAATAATAAACTTCAATAATTTAGAATGGAAAACATTTGGGAGGGTCTCGAACTTTAAAAATTTTTTTAATACACCCGTTTGGGGATCTGTACAAGCCAACTACTATTATGATTCCTAGAGAATTTAGTTCGAGGTTTATTCCAGCCACTTCAAAGTTTAGATCACAGCTGTAATCAACATTGAATGGCTGGAAAGTCAGTTGGGATTTTAAAAAAATTGCCACGCCATCCCCTTTAAATTGCATTCGGTGAAAATTACTATCCAATACGTAATTGCTGATACTGAACATTGCCACAGTATCTGCCGTGAAGCCATGCTCAGTAAAAACAAATATGTCTAGATGCAGGTCTTCTGCCACGAGAACAAGCTCGTTAATTTTATTTGTGGCAGACTGCGCGTTCTGGTGCACGAAAGAAACTGATTTCATTGGATTTCTAATTTTGTTAATTTGTTTTGAATTTTCTTTTGGTTTTTTTTAAATTTGTCACTCCCCGGTCCTGATATAGCTAGCCTATGTTGGAATCACAGAGTCCAGAGTTGGGCAGTTTTTTTCCCAAGGAAGAAGGACCGGATTGTCGCACCACTAAGCCGATTTTAACCGCCTCCGAAAATGACTCGTAAGGCAGAATGTGAGGCCCAGCAGCGACCGGCCGTCCTAAGGCGAAGAGCGGCGGCGCAGAAGGAGACTCCGCGGCCTGTGTTGGTGACGGCTCGGCGGCGAGGGCGTTACACGGATGAAGCAGTTCGCTCCCTGCAGACACACAACCAGCAGCTCCGCCAGCAGATGCTTGCTGTCCGGTCTCAAGTGCATACAGTGACGTGTGAACGCACTTCTGCCGATGCGGTTGAAGTCCAGAAACCCTGCCCCACGGTACCTGGCACACAATCCTTCAATCTGTATAATGGTTTACCAACACTATTTCTTGATTTATTTGGTGGTTTGGTTGGCAAGTCGTGTCTGTGGGGCAGGGTGGAGACAACAACTCTGGAGGTTTTCAGCTTTGTCCTGATGATTTTTTAAGTAACACATTTTAATAAATCTGATCCGAATCAAGTTGTTTCTGTTTTAGGCCATACAAGCGTTCCTCAAAAAATTGAGTATGGGGTTTTGCAAGGCAGTACTCTTGGACCCTTGCTTTTCTTAATTTTTATTAACAAACTAGGAAGATTGACTCTGTGTAAAGGACAGATATTTCTTCATGCGGACGACACCGCTTTGTTATTTGAGGGTGAAAGCTGGGAGGAAGTGAAGGATGTGGCCGAGGGAGGTCTACTCACTGTCAAGCGCTGGTTTGATCAATGTCGGCTCACAGTTACTATAGCCAAAACTAAATGTATGCCAATCTCGATACGAGCTGACGGCGATCCTTTTGTTTTTAAGCTACGGTTGCATACTTGTGGTGGCCAGGATGGATGCGTTTTGTGTGAATGTATTATTAGGGTGAGTGAGTATAAATACTTGGGTGTAGTTTTTGACAATCGTTTGAAGTGGTGTAATCACGTAGCTTACATGCGGAATAAACTTCGTAAATTTATCTTTATATTTTATAATCTGCGTAATATACTTACAATAGATCTTTTAAAAACTGTATATTATGCTTATGTGCAATCAATTCTTCAGTATGGTAATGTAGCATGGGGTGGCTGTTTTCAAAATAACCTTGCTCCCTTAGAAGTCGTTCAAAAAACTATTATAAAAAGTAGCTCTGAAGCGAAATCGTACTTATGCAACCAATTTATTATTTGGAGAATTTAAAGTTTTTAACGTCTCGCAATTATATATCCGAACATTAGTTTTGTACATTTTTCAACGTCGAGATTCAATTTACATTCACAGTAACCACAGCCATTTTACGCGTTCTTCACTTCATAACAGAATTATTGTTCCTAGACTCGTTAAAGCCTTTAATTCAACAGCATCTCACTATATTGCTCATATAATTTTCTCAAAATTACCATACTTTATAAAAAGCCCAAGACCTTGCACTATTAGTACGTCCAAAAAATTAGTCAATAAATGGTTAGTAGATGCTGGGCGAGATGGATTTCGTCAGTATTTTTCTTCAATCTACACCTAGATATGCTTTTTTATGATTAAATTTCTGTTATATTTCTGTATTACAATCAATGTTAGTCTGAGTGTTTGGTGAGTCTGTACAATCGTTTTGACTGCAGGCCAACGAGGACATGTGGTGCGAGCAAGTGTGCGGGTGCGTGATTGGTGTGTGTGTGTGTTTTAGTGTGTGTGCGTGGGTGTGCAGGTGTGGTCCAAATCTCTCTCTACTTATATCGGCTAATTTTTAATTAAGTCTTTCTGATTGCTCTTTTTTAAGTAAGTCACAAGTTTTTATAAATTACATTTTTAATTCTTCAAATTGTATTTTCTAAATAAGTATATTCCTTTAAAATTTTAGATTATTTATTAACTAGATTTACTCATGTATTCCATGCTCTGGCCTTGTATGGTTTATTTTAGAGGTTAAATCTTCATTTTTCATTTGTTAATGAAAATGTTTTTATTAATGATAATTCATTTCCTTATTTTAATTTAGGTTTTTTTGTGTTATTGGTAGTACAGACTGAGGAACTCGTTTCCCCACACACAGGCTGATGCCCATGTGGGGATGATTTCCTATAAGATTTTTGTTATGTATTATATTTTACTCTGTACATAAATTTTGGAAATAAATCAATCAATCAACCAATCAATAAGTTTTATGCTTTATTTATATTCATAAATAATTTAATACATTAATAAACTTATTGTATGTATATACAGTTTTGTCTTGCATAATTTAAGTTTTATAGTTCGAGTAATAACTATATGTATAAAGTTAAAATTACAGTACATTTAATAAAATAATTTACTATTATTGGGTTTGTAAATTTGCCCAAAATTACATGTATAGCAAAACCAATATGATCTAAATTAAAATTAGCTTTGAACAATGAAAGATATTTAAGACAATACATTTTTAACTCAAAAGTAAACAATTTACCGATGTTTTGGAGATTGTAGTTAAATAAATAAATAAAAATGCTTTTATTACACGAGCGTATTTCAATTTTAGAAGTTGCTTTTCAAATCAACTCAGGTCAACAAATACATAAATATACAAATACACAATAAATTAATACTTAAATATTACAACACAACATAAAGATTTACACAAACAATCCTATAGCTAACTACCTATGGCTAAAATGTTCCTTAAGTTTTAAGTTTGAAATTAGGAACAGATCTAATTGGTTTGAGGTTAACAGGGAGACCGTTGATCATGGTCGAACCGAAATAGTCAAAACCTTTTCGCCCAACCTCAAGGCGTACTTTAGGTAAGTGGAGCAATCTACGTTGCCGTGTGCTCCGCTCAGACACATCCTCTCGACGAAGGAGTCTCTCGCTGAGATACTCTGGCTCCCCGGTTGTTAGTGCCTTGTGGACCATGCAGCAGGTCATCAATCTGCACACGTCCTGCATTGCGATGATATTAGCATCTTTTCGAGAAGGGGACACGTGATCAAAAAATCTTAATTATAAATTGGAAAATTTATAATTCTGAAAAATTGAGATTATATTAATCCCAAATTAAATTAAAAACTCAGCATTTTATGTATAACTCATTCACTTTACAATGGAACATTTTAAAATACTATTAAAAACGTTAGGTTTTTAACATATTCATTTTAGCACGCAAACTGAAAGGACTAAGGATTTTAAAACCGAAAATGGAGTATTCCTTTTTTTAATCAATATGAAAACTATAATTAGACGTTGAATTGGAGCTAACCTCAACATTCTCATTTCATCAACCCTTCCCTGCAAAAGGAAGAAGCAAAGAGTATGTATAGTAAAGTTATTGTTGCTTCCCAAATAAAATTAACAATTATACTTCCATGACGCTCTTTTGAAGTTAGGCTGCTTTGGCTACCAGTAATCAATAATAATAAAAAAAATTAAAAACTAACTTAAAAAGAAATACTGCCAATAAATTCTTAAAAACATGTTCCCGCACGCGCTCGTTTTAGTGGTGCATGAGATATATATTTTAAAACTTGCATGTTTAATGAATAAAGATTTTTTCTAAACTTTGTAAACCATTCAGTTTCCGGACCAAAATATAAGGTCGGAGGCAGCTGCCCTCTATGCCTTCGCCGCTTATCCATTGACTTCCAGTTTATTTTATATCACAAATCAAATCAAACATTTTTTTTCAGTGGCAATATTTAAATTGTATGGCAAACGTCATGGGTTTTTAAAATTTCTGAAATTTATACAAAGATACACAATGACACATACAATTTAACAATTACGCCTCTTTTATATATCGCTAATACAACCCAATTAAAACAGTGAAATCAGTCTTCTAATTGGGCGGTCTCCCAGTCGAAAGCCAAAAACTAACCTCCATTATAGAATGCCTGTGATACCAAGAAGCGTTTAAAAAAGTCTTTAACGTTTTAGGCGTTGTATCAACTTTAATTTAACATAACATCTTTAATTGAATTGGGCAGTCTGCTGAGGAAATACACCCGGCTGCTAGGGCATGCTAGTACGACAAGTTTAAAGAAGTTTCTTAACAAATAAAAGTAAAATAAAAAAAAAATAGAACTTGTAAACTAGAGATATAATTTTTTGTAACTTTTACATTAAAACTACACTTGATACACATTTTTAACTAGGCTTTAAAGTTATGATCACATTAATGTATGTTACAATCTCTGAAATGGTTATCAGTGTACAGCTCAGAGGTTAATCAAAGGTACCTTTGATCAAATGCAGGGTGCTGCTAATCAGTCCATCTCACATCCTGTTGAATAACGTCAGTGCAGTGTTCTATACTAACTGATCTGTAATTTTGGAATTCCTATATACTAACTTTTATTGAATTAGCATATGTACAAAATACACTTATGTATATAATTTTAATGTACATTATTGATATTTGTTTAGTGTACAACTAGGATATTATCAAAACGCTTAGTTTTTTCTGCAAATCATGTTCAGGAAATATGCATGAATGCAACATAATATGTGTACAAAATATACGAATATATATTTTATAAAACGATTTTTATGTTAATTAAATAACAACACATTCAATATAATTTAATCAGTAACTTGTTTCATGGTTGAAATATGACGTTATTGTGAAGAAAGTTCAGATTTTAAATAAATATTCGGGAAAAACATTTACTAGGACAGTTTTTGTAACCCTATTAAAATTTTAAACTTCTTTGGATAATTTAACAAAATTAAAAGCAACATGTCTTGTAACATTTTTATAAAACATTTCTAAATAATCTAGGTAAAAAATTTACATTTCAGCTATTTTGAAATTTATGTTGGGAAACGGAAAAAAACAAATTTATATTTTTGTAATGCGTATTGTATACTTTTATTATATATAGTACTATTTCAAACACTAGAAGCATCGTTTGATCTATGTTATGACATAAAATATCACTTATTTCTATTTAGTTTGTTTTATAACTAATTAGTTTAAATCTACAATTATCTATCTGGCATTGTCTATAACTAATATAAACATGTTCACTATTGTTTTATTCACAATCACTTATTTATTAAAATATCACTTTATTCAACTCGTTTAAAAATCTATTCAATCTGCAAATAACTAGTTGACATTATCTATAAGAAATGTAAAAATGTTTTAATTTTGTTATGTTCACGATTAGTGAATGCCACATGTTATCTATATAAAAATAAAGTTTCCTTTGCACACATTTGATGACATGGGTTAGTTAATTCTGGATATATTGTGTGGACATACTGACAGAGTATACCTGTAGTTATAAATGAAGTTTTCCTCGATTTTGTCAACATTCGGGTGATTACTAAGAGTCATATTGTTTGTGAATTCGTAATATTTACAATCACAAGGCATCCAATTCACTTAAAATTTCAAAGAAGCTTTACCTCGTTCACTAATCATGACGAAATTCAGCAAAGGATGCAGTAAACCGTTAAAGAGAACTTCCAACCGTAATTGGCAAAGTTACAAGCAATACGGTTAGTTTGATTAAATGATTACTCTTCGTAATTTGATCTTATTCCTAACTCTCTTCAAAACGAAGCAACTTTAAAGTGTTTTTCACACAAAGAACATAGAAATACGTATGGTATATTAGTTTCATAAACAAAGTATATTACATTTTTCTATACTCATTCACTTATAAAATGTTTATTGTTTACTTCCAAAATATTTAAATGTCCACTATCTTGAAACCTTAATAGAACTGTTCGAAATGTTTGTATCTTTGTGTGTTTGTTTTGTAACTTAACACGGCTTTTCTATAAATGTTTATATGTTAAAGTTTTTGACAAACGTAAATATATATTTCTCAACCTTAGGTTATTGAAGACTAGGCCACAGCCGGATTTTAATTTTAACCTTTATACGCAAAGTTGGAATATACAAACCAGTTTTAAACGCCTTTTTAACCGTAATATGCCTCTTAGTACAACTATGTTTTACCTTTCAATGCTGTTTCATTAAATTGTATCGTTAATATTACCAATGTGTTTTCGTTAATTACATTAAGAGGGACTAATCAGTGTTTTAATATAGATTCCAAGACTTCTGCGTGACAGTTTATTGCAAGTGTGACTGCATATCTTTCATCTATCAAAATATATTTCAATCATGGATCGTCATTTTTTTAACCTATTATTTAAAGAGCCCATTAAATAGGCATTTCTTATCATAAATAAAATTCTAAACTTAATTGAAAATTATTAATTTTATCTTTTTTTTAAACTTTTCCAGAAAATTTATTTATTAAGTAGAAAAAAACTAAATGAACAATTAAATGTTTACATACAATTTTTCTTAATATATATTTTTTTTTACTTGGATAAACCATATTCAATTATTTTCTATAAAAGAAAACTCACATTAAGATTAAAATTTTTGGACACTACTAGTTGGTGTTCTTTTGTAGAAAATAGTTAAAAATATTTTTACAGTAGTTTGTAATATACTAAAAATTTCAGAAAATTTTAAAAATTGCTTTTAAGCCCACTGTTTGGAAATTACAGTGAGTAGATGCAATAGTATTAAGAATATTAAAATAAGTATCGTGAATTGTAACGCCTCATCCAGTCGTCAAAAATGCATTAGCCTCTTCCCATTGTGTGGATTCCTTTCATCTCGGAATTTCTCATCAATTAATGAGGACATTCGCTTGTAGGAGACGTACGATATCTTATCCTATGTATGTATTCTTATTATGTATGGTAATTCTCTATACCAATAATATTAATTACGAATACAAGAATCACAGGTTAAAAATACTGTTGTTCTATCTGTAAAAAGAATGTAAGTAAGGACTATTATACATACCAAATTAAGCTGTATAAGTACAAAAACACACATTCGTATTGTTTTCCGTACTAATAATATATTTTTGAGTTAAAAAAAAAAAAAAAAAAAAAAAAAAAAAATATATATATATATATATATATATGAATTTAATAATAGTTAACCTGAAACCACTTGAATAATATTAAAAGGAGTTAGATATAGTGTTTTAAATTTGATAGATATTAATTTAAATGATGTACAGCAATTTCATTGAGCTTTTTTCGGTAATAAACCATTTTAAATGTTTTTTATGATTTTATAACAAACTTCAAATTCAAACCACATTTCTAATTTAATCTATGATAGAAACGGGAGTTGTTACATGTGAATTATTTTAAATCCTTAACCTAAAATCCAGTTATTGCTGTCTACTTATTTTGGTTTTATTATTTTACCTACTCCGGAATTAATACATTGCTATTAGTTTAGTAAAAAATATTATATTCTTTGATTTCAATATAAAATACGGAGAACGAGGACTAATTAATTTACCTCTGTGTGACACTTATTGTAGAAATTATCCACTCTCAACTTATGTCTTTTACTGTGTTAGAATACGTAGTAATATGACAGTGCATCTTTAATCTACCATTCCTACTCACAACTTTTGCAGGATTAAATTGAAAAGTTAGAGCCAAGTACAGACGTTATATTATCTTATAGGAAGGTTTTCCTAATCTTTCGTGTTTTAGTGCAAAGTTATTGTTAGTTATTTATAGGAAACTTATGTTGTTTTATTGCTTTTCATGGCTAACTGTTTTTAAGTTAACAAGGTATATAAAACGTATGTATTCGAAATCTAATCGTATTGTATTATTATAAAGTGAATTTTATAAGCAAATTTATACATGCCTAGATATAATTTTGAAATAGAAAGTATATGTCAGCTCCAAAATAGACATCGATCAGCCAGTCAGTCAAAACGGAACCGGAAGTTCGCTATAAATTTGTGTTGTGAATATACGACTAATAGCGCTAATATCAGTTGCTGGAGGCTTACGAAAGGAATGAGCTTACAATTTACTTTGATAAGAATAATTTTATTATGTTTGTAGTCCTTTGACAAACATATCTTTGACAATAATAAAGTTATAGTGATAATTAAAAAATAAAATATGATTCCTATGTACCTATACCGATAATGTTAGGCAAAATTTGTTGCATGACTCATATATTTTTCTCCGACATCTTCTTTAATTTAGTTATACTTGGCGTAAATATTGGATATTAATTGTTGGAATTATGCCTTACTAAGATGGATAATTAACAAGTTAAGAAAAAAATATATTTAAATAAAACTTTAGGTTTTATTACAGACCTTAGGCATGTTATATCTCGGCAACATTGCAATAATTTTTTACATAAATCACGGAATAGAGACAATGTTTCAAAATCTCCAAGAAATTGTTTTTATTCACGTTTTAATCTAAATTTTAATTTATGTCAAAGTTAAAGATATTAGGTTAATAAGAACATATGAGAGTCTAAATGTCAGTTATACGTTAATGGAAAATAGGCTTCTATAATGTAAAAGCACTTTAGTTAAAACTCATACCACAATTACACAGATTGCTTCGGAGATTGTTTAACATTTCCATTCTAATACGTCAAATGCGCCAAAAGAAAAAAAAAAAATAAATATATATATATAAGTAGATAGTAATATGGGGTTCCTGGCGCACTTTCGGAGCCGACCGAAAAGCAATGTAAAATACTGTTCAATGTACCATAAAGGAAGCTGAGAAATAACACAGCAAATCTCAATGAAAAATTAACCGAATCTACAGTCGTTCGTCTCCAAAAGCGATCGGTACATTACTCTGTGGAATGAAAAATTAACCGAATCTGAGCTTCTACTTTCTTAAGCTGTGCTTTGTAAAATGTTGTCAAATCTGCTACGAATAAAGGAAAAATCTTCAATGACAGTCGAGGTGTGCTACTACAGACCGACCATCACGATAATCGCTTCGCCTGCGTCATATCCGTAGTGATATCACGCCGTGAGAGGCGCAATCGTTGGTTTACAAGCACCATTTAGTTAAATAAATTTTTCTATCTAAATGGAGCGCGATAAAATATCATGTCCGTTCTGCAAAATAGAAATTTTAAGAAAAAACTATGATCGCCATTATAATTCTAAAAGTCATGAAAAAAACAAGCAAATTTACAATAATGAACTAAATTATTTAAGACAGTGGGCTAGAGAAAATAAAATTGCCGATCACGAAAACATGTTTAATATTGAGAAATTACGTGAATTAAAGAGAAATTTCAAAGTTGAAAAGAAAAATCTCGACCTATTTAATGATGAAAAACTTTCATTCAATAGCTGAAAAGTTGGCTATCGGTACTAACGATAAAACCAAGTCTGAAATGATCGAAGAAATTGATAAAACTCTTAAAGTAAAATCCGAAAATATCATTGATGAAGAAGTTTTATCCTCAATACACGGTCTTTTCAAGCAATACATTTTAACAAACTTGAACGACAATTCCATGTCAATTTACAAATATCTTTCAATTATGCGGTCAGAAATTAAAAGTTTAATCGAGAAATTTCAAGAAAATGTTAAAAATATGAAGGGCTATCTCTCTTTGGAATGTGAATACGAACGAACTTTAGTGAATGGTGAACCGCAAACATGTCTAATGTATTTTACTATCAAAGCAGACGAAATCTTTGACGTAAACGACTTTATTACTAAGCAATTTAATAAATTAACACATCGAGAACAAACAAATCATCCAAATAAGGGTTCTGGATGGACATTTAAAAGCTGCAAACAACTAGTTTTGAGCCTTAACAAACACGAAATGATGAATGCAGGATCATACATCGATTTACCAAAGAATATCAAAGATAAAAAAGCTTGTATAAATATAAAAAATAGAGATGATTTTTGCTTTATTTACTCAATAAGATGTGCTATTGAAAAACCAGAAAGAGACTGTGAACGTGTAAAGCAATACGAAAAATTTGTGAATGACGAAATATTTTCAGGTTTTGAGTATCCAATGTCTCTGAAAGATATACAAATATTTGAAAAACGAAGCTACAATTCCAAGTATAAGTATCCAACAATGTCTATCAATGTCTACAGTTTTGATGAAAATATTAACATTGTTCCGTTACAAATTTCTGAAAAATATGACGCTGAAACAAACATTGATTTATTGTATGTTAAACAAGATGATAAATCTCATTATGTTTTGATAACCGATTTAAATAAGCTTGTTTCTTCGCAGTTGTCTAAACATAAAGAAAGAAAATTTTTGTGTAGAAGATGTTTAAGCCATTTTTACAAATCTGGAGATTTAACAGATCACTTAGAAATTTGTAAAAATCATGAAGTTTGTAAGCCAATTATGCCATTTCCAGGTCAAACAACTAAATTTACTAATTATCAAAAGAAATTTAACCATCCGTACGTAATTTATATGGACTTTGAGAGCATATTAGAAAAAATTCCGACATGCAAGAACAATCCACAAAGATCGACTACAACCAAGATTCAGAAGCACATTCCTTATGGTTTTACTCTATATTTAGTGTCAAATGTGACCAATCGTATGTACAAGCCGATATGTTATCGAGCAAAAAATGAAGAAGATTTGCCAAATGTTCCTGCAAAATTGTTTGAAGAACTCAATAAATTATCGAAATACATAGCTACAAAATATAATTCTAAGAACAAAAAACCTATGAAATTGACAGAAGAAGAAGAAATTTCGTATCAAAATTCAAACGTTTGTCATATCTGTGAATGGTCTGCTTATGATGTTGGGTCAATTCAGTATGGTTTTACTCCTGATAGTTGGAAAGATAAGAGTTATAATAAAGTGAGAGATCATTGTCATTTAACCGGCAAGTTTCGAGGCGCAGCTCATGCATGTTGCAATCTAAATTTGAAAATTTCCTCAGAATATTCCCGTTTTCTGCCACAATATGTCAAATTACGATACTCATTTGTACATAAAAGAATTTGGCTAAACAATATGGAAATGTTGATTTGATTGCAAACACCGATGAAAAATATATAAATTATTCTGTAAATTCTGGATATGGCTATGAATTCGAAGGTGATAAGCCAAGAAAATTCATCAAGTTTTCGTTTGTAGACACGTTCAGATTCATGGCCTCGTCTATAGAAAAGTTAGCTAAAAATCTAAAGAGAGAAGACTTCAAACATACAAATCATTTTATACAAGATGGACTGAATGAGATAATAGAAAGACAGCCAAATGACGACGACGAGATTTTTAAAATTCTATCTGGAAAAAGCATATTTCCCTATGAATTTATCGACAGTATTGAAAAACTTGATTACACAGAAGAATTGAGAATTCAAGATTTCTATTCACTTTTGACAGATGAGAGCATATCTGAGAAAGATTTTCAACACTACTTAAATGTTTGGAACAAATTAAAAGAGAAAAATCTAGGAAATTACTCTGATCTCTATAACATTCAAGATGTTCTATTGCTCGCTGATATCTTTGAAAATTTTAGGAATATTTTGTTTGAATTGCTATAAACTCGATCCGGCACACTATCTAACAGCTCCCAGTCTCGCATGGGACGCAATGTTAAAATTAACGAAGATAGAATTACAATTAATTAGTGATTATAATATGTATTTGATGATCGAAAAAGGTATTCGCGGAGGCATTTCTCAGTGTATTAAACGATATGTGAAAGCAAATAACAAATATTTAAAAGATTTTGATAAGACAAAGCCCGAAAACTATTTGTTGTACGTCGATGCAAACAACCTTTATGGGTATGGCCTCATGCAAAATTTACCATATAACGAAATCAAGTGGATGGATCCTAAAACTTACACAACAGCAGAATGGAAAGAAACAATTTTGGAACTCACTGGCGACGAAGATTATGGCTATATTCTCGAAGTTGATCTTAGACATCCAACGAATTTACACGAACATCACAAGGATTTACCTCTTGCTCCAGAACATTTTAAAAACAAACTTTGCACAACTCTACTGGATAAAACTGAATACGTTGTTCATTCGAGAAATTTGAAGTTCTATTTGGAACAAGGTATGATTTTGAAACATGTGAATAGAGTTATTGCATTCGATCAGAAGCCTTTTATGAAAGAATACATTGATTTTAACACAAACATGAGAACCAAAGCTACAAGCGACTTTGAAAAGGACTTTTATAAGCTGATGAACAACTCTGTTTTTGGAAAAAGTATGGAAAATGTGAGAAACAGATGTGATATTAAGCTTGGAAATGAAGAATTTTCAATGAAACAAGCTAAGAAAACAAATTTCAAATGCTTTAACATCTTTGACGACAACTGTATAGCGAGTCACATGTATAAACAAAAGGTTAAATTTAACAAACCGATCTACATAGGATTTTCAGTTCTTGACCTATCAAAATTGCTAATGTACGAGTTTTATTACAACAAATTAAAGAAGTTTGATCCAGATTTGAATCTGTGTTACATGGATACAGACAGTTATTTTCTAGAATTGAAACGAGATCCTTTTAAAATTATTAAAGAAAATATAGATGACTTTGATACAAGTGATTATCCAAAAGATCATGAATGTTTCACTACTAAAAATAAGAAGGTAATAGGGAAATTCAAAGATGAGTTAAATAGCGAAGTTTTAGAAGAATTTTGTGGTTTAAGGTCTAAGATGTACTCGTACAAATATCTAGATAAAAACCCAGTTAGGTGTAAAGGAATTAAGAGAAGCGTTGTAAATAAAACAATAAATATCGAAAACTTGAAGAGATGTTTGTTCGAAGATAAAGAAGAATTTAGGGAGATGACAGTCATCAAAAGTTATAAACATGAGTTGTACACTGTTACCATAAACAAGCTGGCACTGAACGCTAAAGATGATAAGAGAATTGTCCTAGAAAATAAGATCGATACAGTACCGTATGGCTATGAAGCAAAATCTGATATATTAGACGAATTAAATAAACTTGGAAACTTTGATATGTAAATGGAAGATGATTTAATTCACTGTCACAAGTGTAAAAAGAAAACGAAAAATATAGATTCAAAAATCGTTCAAACTCAAAATGGATTGTATAGAATTGCTGCAAAATGTTCAAAATGTAAGACAAACAAGAGTAAGTTTATAAAGAATCCAAATCCAAAACCTGTTAAGCAAGAATTGAAGACTAAAGATGAGATAGAGATTGAAGCTAGAGAAATTCATGCACCGGTACGAAAGAAGTTTAAAAAAGAGAAAAATTATAACATTAGGAATTGACGATTTATGGGCAGCAGATTTAGTTATAATGTCTAACTATTCAGATCAAAATGATGGATTTAAGTATATGTTAAATGTTATTGATACTTTCTCAAAATATGCTTGGTCAAGAGCTATCAAAAGAAAAAACGGCAAGGATATTTCAAAAGCTTTCGAAGATATAGTAAAAGATGCCATAAGGATCAATCACAAACCTCCTAACCTACTTCATACAGATAAGGGTTTAGAGTTTAAAAATAAAGAATTTAACGATGTTTTGAGGAAATACAACATTAAGATTTATCATACTGAAAACGAAGAGAAATCAATTATTGTAGATAGATATAACAGAACTCAAAATGAAAGAATGAAGGTTCTTTTTGAGATTAATAAAAACTTTAAATGGATCGATATTCTTCAAGAAATCGTAAAGAAATATAACGATACTGTTCATAGCACAATCAAAATGAAGCCTAAAGACGTAGATAAAGATGCAGAAAAAGAGTTATTAGAGTCGGTTTTTAAGTATGTTCCACCAGAAATTCACACGAAAACTAAATTTAAAGTCAATGATCATGTAAGAATTGTTAGTAAAAAACAAACATTTTCGAACAAATATAAGAACAATTGGTCAAGAGAAATCTTTGTGATTTATCAAATTAATAACACAGATCCTGTAACTTATAGTATAAAAGATTTAAATAATGAAGAAATAACCGGAAAGTTTTATGAATATGAATTGAAGAAGTCAAAACTGTAATATAAATTTTCTATATATAAATGGCGCATCAAAAGAAATGTACAAAGTGCAAAGAATTTAAAGATTTAAATGAATTTTATAAAGATAAAAATAGGAAAGATGGAATGCATTATAATTGCAAAGATTGTGAAAGGGAATATCATAAAGAATTATATGATAAAATAGAAAAATTAACTTTGGAAGATAAAGAATGTCTTAAATGTAAAGAAACTAAAAAAATTTCAGAGTTTAATAGTGATCACTATAGTAGAGATAAGAAAGACTCATATTGTAAAGATTGTGTAAAGAAGAATCACCATAGATTATATTATGAAGATACTCAATGTGAATGTGGAAGAACTATAAAATGGTTTAAATAATTATCAAAAACATTTACAAACCAAATATCATAAGTTAAGAGTTTAACATTTTCATCGTGTAATAATTTTTTCTATATAAATGGAGTCTCAAAAGAAATGTACAAAGTGTCAAGAAGAGAATAGAAAAGACTGTTATTGTAAGGAATTATACGTTAAAATGGACAAATTAACTTTAGAAGAGAAAAAGTGTTACTTTTGTAAAGAAATTAAAAATATTTCTGAATTTAATAACTGGCAGTATAGTAAAGATAGAAAAGACGCTTTTTGCAAAGATTGTGCTAAAAAAATTTTCAGCGAAAGTTATAAAAACGAAATGCCTTGTGAATATGAAAAAAAAATTCTACGATGGTTACCTAGTTATGCTAAACATTTACAAACAAAATATAATAAATCGAGAGTTTTTTAGTAAAATTTAGAAACATTTTCATCGTGTAAATTTAGATATTCTACAAATCAGTCGAGATTCTGCCATATTTGTAGTAAAATGATTTCCGTTGTATAAAATATTCAAAGATTCTTTCATTTGGTTATACAGATTCATAGAATTTGGTTCGTCATCAATGAACAAAATCTCTAATTCAGGATAATTTATTTTTAGATGTTTTAATCGGTTTGGTATTTCTCGTTTCTGAGCTCTGATAACGTAATAAGGCCATTCCCACATGTGATTCTTCTTAATTAACACAAAAAACATGGTGTTTTTTCTTATCAAAATCTTTACATACCATATCTCTCTTCATTAATTCCATTCGCAATTCTTGATTCTCTATTTTCAATGATTTCATTTCATCTTTAATTTGTAACTGTTTTATTTCATCTTTTAACTGCTTATTTTCGTTTTCAAGTTTGTACTCGCCATATTTTCTAATACTCGGTAAAACTTCTTCTAAAACCCAATTTTGAAACGTTTCTGCAATCTTCATTTTAGATTTCAGTATTAAAGAATATATGCCTGGTTCATTGATGAAAATAGTGTCTGGATGTAATTTTTGTAAGAGTCGCGATTCGATACCCTTGTCAGAATCTATGTTTTCAAAGCTTTTTTTGTATTTTTCTTTAACATGATCTATGATAGCTTGTCTCGTATTTTTAAATTCCAATATTTCTGCAACATCTTTAGCCTTAAACCAAAATTCATTATTTTCGTCAACAATTGTAAAGATATGTTTGCTTTTAAATCTAAGTTGATTATTGAGTAGGTCTACAACTGACTCCATTTAGATAGAAAAGAAATTTAACAAGTAATTTTTATTTCAGTATAAAGTCCAGATTCATTGATAAAAACAGGGTCAGGATGAAGATTGTTAAGGGGCCATTCGAATAGCCCCTTGTTTTTTAAGTAAAAATATTGAATTTTGTCATCATCATCAACTCATTTTTATTCCTTTTTCAATCTTAAATATATTGTTGTTTTACTCTCATTATTTAATAAATTTCCCTTTGAGTCTTGAATAGTCAGAACGATTTTTTGAATTCTTTTAATATTTTTTCTAATTGGAATATAATCGATTTCATTCGGTTTTTCACTGATTTTTGATCCATAAGCAACATTTGGGAAAAAAGTGTACAAAATTTCAGATTCTTTGTGAAGATGTTCGGTATGATTTTCAAAACTAGGTTCAACGAGATTACAATGTACTTCAATTACATCAAACGGTCTAAATTTTGGCGTTTTATTTCCTAAATATACCTGATTTGGCTCAATAGTTTCTTGAACAAACCCTAATAAATCTACAATAATTGCTGAAAAACATTATTCTTACTGGTGATTTTATTTGAATTTTATTAGAGAGATAATTTTTTTGCATTTCAAACTTGTTTTCGTCAAAGTTTAAAGATTTATCTGATTGTTTGAATGTTTTCAGATAATTTTTAAGGGAATTTTTTATTTGATCGAAAGTATAATATCCTTTGTTTAAACCATAGTATTTTGTTATGTTCTTCTCACTAAATCCTATGCAATAAGGAGAACTTTCACTAATATTTATTACAAAATTGTCAGAATAAAAACCGCTTAAACCGATAAAATAATTTGATTCTTCCTCTAAGTGTATAGGATGTTCCAAGTTTAAGAATAATTGAGAGCTTTCTAAAGTCAACTTGAACAGCTTCATTTTCGCAAGCGTTGCTTCAAGATGAAAATCTTCTATTTAAATGGAGAAATTTTTTAAAGCAAAAAGATCAGATAAAACTTCAAACGTTTGAAGAAAATAAGAAAGATCAACCAATCAGATTGTTAATTGTTGGTTCAAGTGGATGTGGAAAAACAACTTTACTATTGAATTTTATCTACAATAGGTTGATTCCTTATTCCAATTTGTATGTTTTTAGTAAATCTTTAGAACAGGACGCCTATAAAAAATTACAAGAAAGATTTGAAAACATTGAGAAAAACTTAAACAAAAAAATATCACATTTTTATAATGCTTCTGAGGACATAGTTCCGTTAAGCGAATGTAAACCCAATTCGTTAATCGTTTTTGATGATTGTATTTTGGAAAATCAGGACGTTATTAAGGAATATTTCGTAATGTCTCGTCACAAAAATATCTCTTGTATCTATCTTTCTCAATGCTTTTCAAAGGTTGATAAACAAGTTATTAGAAATAATTTGAATATGTTGTGTGTTTTTAAGCAAGACGATCACTATTCGAGAAAGATTTACAACAATTATGTGGGATCTGATATGAGTTTTAACCACTTTAATGAATTGTGTGATAAAATTTGGAAAGAAGACTATGGATTTTTAACTATTAATCTAACTTTGAAGCCTAAAAATGGTAAATATTTGAATAAATTTTCCAATATAAACGTGTGATAATCTAGTTGTTTTCATGTTTTTACGTTCACGTTCCACGTTCACGTTCATGTTTCACGTTCATGTTTCACGTTCATGTTTCGTGTTCTCGTTTCGTGTTCACGTTTTCCACGTTCCACGTTCACGTTTTACGTTCCGTGTTCACGTTTCGTGTTCTCGTTTTCACGTTTCGTGTTCACGTTTCCACGTTCCACGTTCACGTTTTACGTTCCGTGTTCACGTTTTACGTTCCACGTTTCGTGTTCTCGTTTCGTGTTCACGTTTCCACGTTCCACGTTTACGTTTCAAAATTTTCCTAAATAAATGGCGAACGTAACTTCAGAAGAAGCAAAAAAACTTGATCAAATAGAAAAGAAATTAATCAAAGAATTTAAAGAACAGATTCGAATTGATGAAAAAGAACAAGAATTTATTCAAAAAATTAATCAACCTGTAACATCTGCAATAAAAAATGTTGAGGGCAAAATTGAAAATGTTTTAAGCGATAATCAAAATTTAATGAATTTGGTTCCAGTTGTACGACAATTTGCTGATATTTCGATACCAGAATCTGAGTTTGAATTGCCAAAATTACCATCTTCAACACCATTTAGACCTCGAATCATTGAAGACTCTACCATAGTTGAACCAATAAGTCCTGGAACAACGGATATAATAATAATTGGTGAAATTTGGTAAAAAATTTCTTCCTAGAGCAAAGGATGATAAATTTGGTTTGTATTGGGACAGAAAAAAGAAAATTTTTATGATTGGAAATTTGCCCGTGAATTTTGAGCATAATGATATCATTATTAATGAAAAAACATATGAAGGAACTCAAGGTTTATGGAGATTATTAACAGGCACTGATGTTCCAAAAGACGGTTTATATTCTGAAGAAGACTTGAAAAAGTATACAGAAATTTTATGGAAATCTGATTCAATTTACAAAAATAATGATCCATCAACTAAGAAACCAAAGTCAAGTAAAGGTAAAAAATATCTCAATTTGATTAAACCAATTTGGGGAAAAAACGAATCGAAGGATCAGGTGTAAGAAAATACAGTGATAATAAGATTGAATACAGATATATTGACGATTTGACAAAACTCGATGGAATTATTAATTATATTTATGCTCAAGAAAAGGCTGGAAACAACAATTTTTTGAACGAAAAGAAAGCGATTAAAGATTTTATTTCGAACAAACTTGATGAAATGATTGAAAAACCTGATGGAATTAAATATTTAAAACGAGTTTTGCCGGCAATAAGTTCATCTATGATTGAGGGTAGTGGACTTTTGAATGATTTTATCAACAATTTACCTTTTGAATTACACGTACCAACTTATCAGTATCTGGGGCCTGGCACAAAACTCGAAAAAAGACTAAAAAGAGGAGATCCTGGTATAAATAAATTAGATCAAGCTGCTATGGAACACGAATATTTTTTATGCAAAACATAGAGACACAAATTCCAGACATATCGCAGATAAAGTTTTTGCAAGATAAGGCAATGGATAGATTTTTATCAAAAGATGCTAGTTTAGGTGAAAGATTTGTTGCGCTTCCAACAGCTGGAGCAATGTTTTTGAAGAGAAAACTAGGAATGGGAATCGAAGAGAACTTGAAATTTTAACTATATAAATGGAGGTGAATGTAAATTTCAGCAAAAATCAGAAAGAAAAAATAAAATCCGCTTTTAAGAAGAAAATACCCGTTAGTATTCAATTTAAAATAGATCAACTAAAAAATGGCGAAGATAAGATATTTTTAACAAATAGACAATACAATAAACTTGAAAAACATAAGAAAAACAATAAAGGAACCAGAATAGAATTTTCTTATAATCAGTTGAAAGAACTCAAAAATGGTGGACTTTTGAAAGATTTATTAGATTTTGGAGAAAATATTCCAGTTGTTAAAAATGTTGTTCCTTATGTTCGTAAAGCTGCTCCAATCGTTAAAAAAGATGTGATTCCTATTGTTCGAAACATTTTAAATTGGTTAGATAAAGAGTTGGAAGATGTTACAGGATCTGGATTAGATGAAAAAACTTTGAATTACGTGAAATCAAACATTGAAAAAAAATTTTAAACCTTTAAATTTCGGGGAATTGGAAGAAATCTGCAAAAATATTAAACATTTTAGAGGAATCTTCATGAGAGATACATTACCTGAAAAAGTTAAGAAATTTGAATGTGGAATTGTGAATTTAGACTCGATTATGGGAAGTGGAACACATTGGATTTGTTATTATAAAAAATGATAAGAATGCATATTATTTTGATTCGTATGGAAGAATTGAGGACAAACCACCGAAAGAATTGATCCAATATTTAAAAAAATCAAACGTTTATTATAACGATTCTCAAATTCAAGACTATAAAGAT
The DNA here is from genome assembly GCF_021130785.1 of Homalodisca vitripennis. NCBI lineage: Eukaryota > Metazoa > Arthropoda > Insecta > Hemiptera > Cicadellidae > Homalodisca > Homalodisca vitripennis. The sequence goes on along the minus strand of NW_025777636.1, from coordinate 15,900 downwards.
CCCCCAATTTGTGGTCATTTATGTGTTTTTGTTTTGAATGAACTGAGTACTGGTAAAGATTTTAAAGAAGTTGTTAACAAATTATTGCTTAATAAATATGGATTCACAAAATATTTTTTGACGTATTTGGAACACAAATTATTCAAAATGTAGATAATAGTTTGAATTTTGATAGTTTGAGAAATGAGTTTGATAACAAGTTAGAAAATGTATTACAAAACCTTCCAGATTCAGATATGTTTGCTGTCGAGATTGAAGATTTTAAAGCAGAATATAATAACAAACTTGCAAATTTCATGAGTTCAAATGAAGTTGCTGATAAAATAAAAACATTGGAAAAAGAAGTTGATGATGGTGTAAAAAAATTATTTACCAATTTAATGTCTCATATCGAAAAAGCTGATGAAATTACTGAAGCGATCAAAGTTGAAAAGAATTATGTTAGTTTGGCTAATAAGAAAAGAATTGTCGGTGTTCGACCTGGTATTGACAAACATGATGTTGTTGTTAAAGAACAAATTTTAAAACCTCTAAAATTATCAGAAAACATCGATATTGTTGATTTACATGATCCGAATGTTAAAAATGCCTTAGATTTTAAAGGAAAAAGAATTAGCAGTGTTAGTAAAGGAATTAATCCATTTGATGTTGTTGTAATGATTCAATTAGAAGATCATATTAAAATGTTTAATGAACTAAACAAAAAATTACGAGAATCATAAACAGCATGTTAAAGATTTTACAACAGAAGTCTATGACAAGTTAGAAGCCAGAAAATAGAAGATCAGTAGACGATGTTGGTGAATTACTTGATAAAGTAAATAAACTAGAAGAAAACTTTAATACATATAAAAATAGTGTTAATGTATTAGTTGGTGAAGTAATTAACAAAATTCTGGAAGATTTTGATACACATTTCAATGAGAAAATAAACTTTTTTGAAAGATTTTGGTACACGTTTAAATGAGCAAATAACACATAATAATGAATTACTTAAAAGTATAGATGATCGATACTCTTTATATCTCGATAAAGTAAATAAACTAGAAGAAAACTTTAATAAATTTAAAGAAGATGTTAATAAAACTTTTGAAAATATTGATAACAGATTTAATGGATTAGGTGGTTACGATGACTAATCTAATATATATACAACCGCATGTGTAACTGACTGGACTGACTCACTCACTCACGTATACTAATTCTAACCTACTTCCAGATGAGTTAGAGACTTGAAATTTGGTACACAGATAGCTTTCCACGTGTAACCACCAGGAAAATCCCGAAAAGTGAGAATTTTTCATTTTCAACCCCTCAAAAAAATTCCCAAAAAATCGCGCATTCTTCACCCCTGCAGGCATTTTTTGTAAGCCCGATAGCGGGCGAACCGTTGGAGCTAGCTCGGATCTGACGGAAAATTCATGGTCAGGAATGAAGTGAACTACAAAAAAGGTCTAATGACTTTTTGCTCTATCTTCCATGGTTAAGCGACAAAACGCTCGAACATTTGAAATTCCAGAGATTTTTTTCGATAAAAATAATGTTTCAAGCCCGATAGCGGCCGAACCGTTGGTCGTAGCTCAAATCTGATTGACCCATCAAATTAGCAAATTGCGCGATCTACAGAAAAGTTCCAGTAATCTTTTGCCCTATCTCGATTGGTTTGGCCGAAAAAACGTGATTATGTACAATTTTGTTGTAACTTTTACGCGAAACTTTTGTTTTAGGGTCGATAGCGGCGAAACCATTGGTCGGAGGTCAAAATAAGAATAACGTTTTATTTAGGAAATAAGATGACCTACAAAAAAGGTCCAGTGATTTTTTACTATATTTCCCTTAGTTTGACCGCAAAACGCGATTTAAGTGAAAATATTGGACATTTTCGCCTAAAAATTTACATTCCGGGCTTGATAGCGGCTAAACGGTTGGTCGTAACTCAAAACAAATTTTAAACGGGATTTAGGAAATCACGTGATCTACAGAAAAGGTTCAGTGACTTCGGGAGTTGGCTGAGCGTTAGCTAAGCGTCAATAGTAGATAGGGACAGAGGAATATTTATTATGTTCACAGACACAATACCCTCTAAAAAAGGCCCAAGTGTGTCATTAACCCCCGGTAATATTAACCCCCCCCCCGGGGATTTCCTGGTATGACCTGATAACCTCCTGTACATTCAACCCCCTGATGTGTTAACCCCCCTGGTAACATTAAACCCCCCCAGGGAATTTCCTGCCATGACCTCATGTCCGAATTTTACCAGTCACCAAATCTCTTAACCCCCCCCCTGGGAAGATCCTGGTATGACCAGATAACCCCCTGGAGACTTATCCCCCGGTAACGTTAACCCCCCCTGGGAATTTGTTCATATGACCAGACAATATCCTGACGAAATTAAACCCCCTCTTGTCTTAACCTCCTTAACATTAATCACCCACCCAGGGAATTTCTCGCCTTGACTAGATAGTCTCCTGGTGATATTAAACCCCCTGTTCGACTTAAAATACTGCCTTGAGGTCGGTTTTTATTATGTTTATACTAAACAATTCAAGATAGCTGACCCGTGCAGACTTTTCTCCCGAGCTCATTTCTGGCTAAACCATAGGTCGTAGATCAGATCTGAGGGCACAATCGAAAGACAAAATTAAATTTCCGACAAGAAAGGTCCAGTCACTTTTTGTCATATCTCTAACGGTTATCTAATATATATACAACCGCATGTGTAACTGACTGACTGACTCACTCACTCACGTATACTAATTCTAACCTACTTCCAGATGAGTTAGAGACTTGAAATTTGGTACACAGATAGCTTTCCACGTGTAACCACCAGGAAAATCCCGAAAAGTGAGAATTTTTCATTTTCAACCCCTCAAAAAAATTCCCAAAAAATCGCGCATTCTTCACCCCTGCAGGCATTTTTTGTAAGCCCGATAGCGGGCGAACCGTTGGAGCTAGCTCGGATCTGACGGAAAATTCATGGTCAGGAATGAAGTGAACTACAAAAAAGGTCTAATGACTTTTTGCTCTATCTTCCATGGTTAAGCGAAAAAACGCTCGAACATTTGAAATTCCAGAGATTTTTTCGATAAAAATAATGTTTCAAGCCCGATAGCGGCCGAACCGTTGGTCGTAGCTCAAATCTGATTGACCCATCAAATTAGCAAATTGCGCGATCTACAGAAAAGGTCCAGTAATCTTTTGCCCTATCTCGATTGGTTTGGCCGAAAAACGTGATTATGTACAATTTTGTTGTAACTTTTACGCGAAACTTTTGTTTTTGGGGTCGATAGCGGCGAAACCATTGGTCGGAGGTCAAAATAAGAAAAACGTTTTATTTAGGAAATAAGATGACCTACAAAAAAGGTCCAGTGATTTTTTACTATATTTCCCTTAGTTTGACCGCAAAACGCGATTAAGTGAAAATATTGGACATTTTCGCCTAAAAATTTACATTCCGGGCTTGATAGCGGCTAAACGGTTGGTCGTAACTCAAAACAAATTTTAAACGGGATTTAGGAAATCACGTGATCTACAGAAAAGGTTCAGTGACTTCGGGAGTTGGCTGAGCGTTAGCTAAGCGTCAATAGTAGATAGGGACAGAGGAATATTTATTATGTTCACAGACACAATACCCTCTAAAAAAGGCCCAAGTGTGTCATTAACCCCCGGTAATATTAACCCCCCCCCCGGGGATTTCCTGGTATGACCTGATAACCTCCTGTACATTCAAACCCCCTGATGTGTTAACCCCCCTGGTAACATTAAACCCCCCCAGGGAATTTCCTGCCATGACCTCATGTCCGAATTTTACCAGTCACCAAATCTCTTAACCCCCCCCCCCTGGGAAGATCCTGGTATGACCAGATAACCCCCTGGAGACTTATCCCCCGGTAACGTTAACCCCCCCTGGGAATTTGTTCATATGACCAGACAATATCCTGACGAAATTAAACCCCCTCTTGTCTTAACCTCCTTAACATTAATCACCCACCCAGGGAATTTCTCGCCTTGACTAGATAGTCTCCTGGTGATATTAAACCCCCTGTTCGACTTAAAATACTGCCTTGAGGTCGGTTTTTATTATGTTTATACTAAACAATTCAAGATAGCTGACCCGTGCAGACTTTTCTCCCGAGCTCATTTCTGGCTAAACCATAGGTCGTAGATCAGATCTGAGGGCACAATCGAAAGACAAAATTAAATTTCCGACAAGAAAGGTCCAGTCACTTTTTGTCATATCTCTAACGGTTATCTAATATATATACAACCGCATGTGTAACTGACTGACTGACTCACTCACTCACGTATACTAATTCTAACCTACTTCCAGATGAGTTAGAGACTTGAAATTTGGTACACAGATAGCTTTCCACGTGTAACCACCAGGAAAATCCCGAAAAGTGAGAATTTTTTCATTTTCAACCCCTCAAAAAAATTCCCAAAAAATCGCGCATTCTTCACCCCTGCAGGCATTTTTTGTAAGCCCGATAGCGGGCGAACCGTTGGAGCTAGCTCGGATCTGACGGAAAATTCATGGTCAGGAATGAAGTGAACTACAAAAAAGGTCTAATGACTTTTTGCTCTATCTTCCATGGTTAAGCGACAAAACGCTCGAACATTTGAAATTCCAGAGATTTTTTCGATAAAAATAATGTTTCAAGCCCGATAGCGGCCGAACCGTTGGTCGTAGCTCAAATCTGATTGACCCATCAAATTAGCAAATTGCGCGATCTACAGAAAAGGTCCAGTAATCTTTTGCCCTATCTCGATTGGTTTGGCCGAAAAACGTGATTATGTACAATTTTGTTGTAACTTTTACGCGAAACTTTTGTTTTTGGGGTCGATAGCGGCGAAACCATTGGTCGGAGGTCAAAATAAGACTAACGTTTTATTTAGGAAATAAGATGACCTACAAAAAAGGTCCAGTGATTTTTTACTATATTTCCCTTAGTTTGACCGCAAAACGCGATTAAGTGAAAATATTGGACATTTTCGCCTAAAAATTTACATTCCGGGCTTGATAGCGGCTAAAACGGTTGGTCGTAACTCAAAACAAATTTTAAACGGGATTTAGGAAATCACGTGATCTACAGAAAAGGTTCAGTGACTTCGGGAGTTGGCTGAGCGTTAGCTAAGCGTCAATAGTAGATAGGGACAGAGGAATATTTATTATGTTCACAGACACAATACCCTCTAAAAAAGGCCCAAGTGTGTCATTAACCCCCGGTAATATTAACCCCCCCCCGGGGATTTCCTGGTATGACCTGATAACCTCCTGTACATTCAACCCCCTGATGTGTTAACCCCCCTGGTAACATTAAACCCCCCAGGGAATTTCCTGCCATGACCTCATGTCCGAATTTTACCAGTCACCAAATCTCTTAAACCCCCCCCCCCTGGGAAGATCCTGGTATGACCAGATAACCCCCTGGAGACTTATCCCCCGGTAACGTTAACCCCCCCTGGGAATTTGTTCATATGACCAGACAATATCCTGACGAAATTAAACCCCCTCTTGTCTTAACCTCCTTAACATTAATCACCCACCCAGGGAATTTCTCGCCTTGACTAGATAGTCTCCTGGTGATATTAAACCCCCTGTTCGACTTAAAATACTGCCTTGAGGTCGGTTTTTATTATGTTTATACTAAACAATTCAAGATAGCTGACCCGTGCAGACTTTTCTCCCGAGCTCATTTCTGGCTAAACCATAGGTCGTAGATCAGATCTGAGGGCACAATCGAAAGACAAAATTAAATTTCCGACAAGAAAGGTCCAGTCACTTTTTGTCATATCTCTAACGGTTATCTAATATATATACAACCGCATGTGTAACTGACTGACTGACTCACTCACTCACGTATACTAATTCTAACCTACTTCCAGATGAGTTAGAGACTTGAAATTTGGTACACAGATAGCTTTCCACGTGTAACCACCAGGAAAATCCCGAAAAGTGAGAATTTTTCATTTTCAAACCCCTCAAAAAAATTCCCAAAAAATCGCGCATTCTTCACCCCTGCAGGCATTTTTTGTAAGCCCGATAGCGGGCGAACCGTTGGAGCTAGCTCGGATCTGACGGAAAATTCATGGTCAGGAATGAAGTGAACTACAAAAAAGGTCTAATGACTTTTTGCTCTATCTTCCATGGTTAAGCGACAAAAACGCTCGAACATTTGAAATTCCAGAGATTTTTTCGATAAAAATAATGTTTCAAGCCCGATAGCGGCCGAACCGTTGGTCGTAGCTCAAATCTGATTGACCCATCAAATTAGCAAATTGCGCGATCTACAGAAAAGGTCCAGTAATCTTTTGCCCTATCTCGATTGGTTTGGCCGAAAAACGTGATTATGTACAATTTTGTTGTAACTTTTACGCGAAACTTTTGTTTTTGGGGTCGATAGCGGCGAAACCATTGGTCGGAGGTCAAAATAAGACTAACGTTTTATTTAGGAAATAAGATGACCTACAAAAAAGGTCCAGTGATTTTTTACTATATTTCCCTTAGTTTGACCGCAAAACGCGATTAAGTGAAAATATTGGACATTTTCGCCTAAAAATTTACATTCCGGGCTTGATAGCGGCTAAACGGTTGGTCGTAACTCAAAACAAATTTTAAACGGGATTTAGGAAATCACGTGATCTACAGAAAAGGTTCAGTGACTTCGGGAGTTGGCTGAGCGTTAGCTAAGCGTCAATAGTAGATAGGGACAGAGGAATATTTATTATGTTCACAGACACAATACCCTCTAAAAAAGGCCCAAGTGTGTCATTAACCCCCGGTAATATTAACCCCCCCCCCGGGGATTTCCTGGTATGACCTGATAACCTCCTGTACATTCAACCCCCTGATGTGTTAACCCCCCTGGTAACATTAAACCCCCCCAGGGAATTTCCTGCCATGACCTCATGTCCGAATTTTACCAGTCACCAAATCTCTTAACCCCCCCCCCTGGGAAGATCCTGGTATGACCAGATAACCCCCTGGAGACTTATCCCCCGGTAACGTTAACCCCCCCTGGGAATTTGTTCATATGACCAGACAATATCCTGACGAAATTAAACCCCCTCTTGTCTTAACCTCCTTAACATTAATCACCCACCCAGGGAATTTCTCGCCTTGACTAGATAGTCTCCTGGTGATATTAAACCCCCTGTTCGACTTAAAATACTGCCTTGAGGTCGGTTTTTATTATGTTTATACTAAACAATTCAAGATAGCTGACCCGTGCAGACTTTTCTCCCGAGCTCATTTCTGGCTAAACCATAGGTCGTAGATCAGATCTGAGGGCACAATCGAAAGACAAAATTAAATTTCCGACAAGAAAGGTCCAGTCACTTTTTGTCATATCTCTAACGGTTATCTAAATATATATACAACCGCATGTGTAACTGACTGACTGACTCACTCACTCACGTATACTAATTCTAACCTACTTCCAGATGAGTTAGAGACTTGAAATTTGGTACACAGATAGCTTTCCACGTGTAACCACCAGGAAAATCCCGAAAAGTGAGAATTTTTCATTTTCAACCCCTCAAAAAAATTCCCAAAAAATCGCGCATTCTTCACCCCTGCAGGCATTTTTTGTAAGCCCGATAGCGGGCGAACCGTTGGAGCTAGCTCGGATCTGACGGAAAATTCATGGTCAGGAATGAAGTGAACTACAAAAAAGGTCTAATGACTTTTTGCTCTATCTTCCATGGTTAAGCGACAAAACGCTCGAACATTTGAAATTCCAGAGATTTTTTCGATAAAAATAATGTTTCAAGCCCGATAGCGGCCGAACCGTTGGTCGTAGCTCAAATCTGATTGACCCATCAAATTAGCAAATTGCGCGATCTACAGAAAAGGTCCAGTAATCTTTTGCCCTATCTCGATTGGTTTGGCCGAAAAAAAAACGTGATTATGTACAATTTTGTTGTAACTTTTACGCGAAACTTTTGTTTTTGGGGTCGATAGCGGCGAAACCATTGGTCGGAGGTCAAAATAAGACTAACGTTTTATTTAGGAAATAAGATGACCTACAAAAAAGGTCCAGTGACTTTTTACTATATTTCCCTTAGTTTGACCGCAAAACGCGATTAAGTGAAAATATTGGACATTTTCGCCTAAAAATTTACATTCCGGGCTTGATAGCGGCTAAACGGTTGGTCGTAACTCAAAACAAATTTTAAACGGGATTTAGGAAATCACGTGATCTACAGAAAAGGTTCAGTGACTTCGGGAGTTGGCTGAGCGTTAGCTAAGCGTCAATAGTAGATAGGGACAGAGGAATATTTATTATGTTCACAGACACAATACCCTCTAAAAAAGGCCCAAGTGTGTCATTAACCCCCGGTAATATTAACCCCCCCCCCCGGGGATTTCCTGGTATGACCTGATAACCTCCTGTACATTCAACCCCCTGATGTGTTAACCCCCCTGGTAACATTAAACCCCCCCAGGGAATTTCCTGCCATGACCTCATGTCCGAATTTTACCAGTCACCAAATCTCTTAACCCCCCCCCCCTGGGAAGATCCTGGTATGACCAGATAACCCCCTGGAGACTTATCCCCCGGTAACGTTAACCCCCCCTGGGAATTTGTTCATATGACCAGACAATATCCTGACGAAATTAAACCCCCTCTTGTCTTAACCTCCTTAACATTAATCACCCACCCAGGGAATTTCTCGCCTTGACTAGATAGTCTCCTGGTGATATTAAACCCCCTGTTCGACTTAAAATACTGCCTTGAGGTCGGTTTTTATTATGTTTATACTAAACAATTCAAGATAGCTGACCCGTGCAGACTTTTCTCCCGAGCTCATTTCTGGCTAAACCATAGGTCGTAGATCAGATCTGAGGGCACAATCGAAAGACAAAATTAAATTTCCGACAAGAAAGGTCCAGTCACTTTTTGTCATATCTCTAACGGTTATCTAATATATATACAACCGCATGTGTAAACTGACTGACTGACTCACTCACTCACGTATACTAATTCTAACCTACTTCCAGATGAGTTAGAGACTTGAAATTTGGTACACAGATAGCTTTCCACGTGTAACCACCAGGAAAATCCCGAAAAGTGAGAATTTTTCATTTTCAACCCCTCAAAAAAATTCCCAAAAAATCGCGCATTCTTCACCCCTGCAGGCATTTTTTGTAAGCCCGATAGCGGGCGAACCGTTGGAGCTAGCTCGGATCTGACGGAAAATTCATGGTCAGGAATGAAGTGAACTACAAAAAAGGTCTAATGACTTTTTGCTCTATCTTCCATGGTTAAGCGACAAAACGCTCGAACATTTGAAATTCCAGAGATTTTTTCGATAAAAATAATGTTTCAAGCCCGATAGCGGCCGAACCGTTGGTCGTAGCTCAAATCTGATTGACCCATCAAATTAGCAAATTGCGCGATCTACAGAAAAGGTCCAGTAATCTTTTGCCCTATCTCGATTGGTTTGGCCGAAAAACGTGATTATGTACAATTTTGTTGTAACTTTTACGCGAAACTTTTGTTTTTGGGGTCGATAGCGGCGAAACCATTGGTCGGAGGTCAAAATAAGACTAACGTTTTATTTAGGAAATAAGATGACCTACAAAAAAGGTCCAGTGACTTTTTACTATATTTCCCTTAGTTTGACCGCAAAACGCGATTAAGTGAAAATATTGGACATTTTCGCCTAAAAATTTACATTCCGGGCTTGATAGCGGCTAAACGGTTGGTCGTAACTCAAAACAAATTTTAAACGGGATTTAGGAAATCACGTGATCTACAGAAAAGGTTCAGTGACTTCGGGAGTTGGCTGAGCGTTAGCTAAGCGTCAATAGTAGATAGGGACAGAGGAATATTTATTATGTTCACAGACACAATACCCTCTAAAAAAGGCCCAAGTGTGTCATTAACCCCCGGTAATATTAACCCCCCCCCGGGGATTTCCTGGTATGACCTGATAACCTCCTGTACATTCAACCCCCTGATGTGTTAACCCCCCTGGTAACATTAAACCCCCCAGGGAATTTCCTGCCATGACCTCATGTCCGAATTTTACCAGTCACCAAATCTCTTAACCCCCCCCCCCTGGGAAGATCCTGGTATGACCAGATAACCCCCTGGAGACTTATCCCCGGTAACGTTAACCCCCCCTGGGAATTTGTTCATATGACCAGACAATATCCTGACGAAATTAAACCCCCTCTTGTCTTAACCTCCTTAACATTAATCACCCACCCAGGGAATTTCTCGCCTTGACTAGATAGTCTCCTGGTGATATTAAACCCCCTGTTCGACTTAAAATACTGCCTTGAGGTCGGTTTTTATTATGTTTATACTAAACAATTCAAGATAGCTGACCCGTGCAGACTTTTCTCCCGAGCTCATTTCTGGCTAAACCATAGGTCGTAGATCAGATCTGAGGGCACAATCGAAAGACAAAATTAAATTTCCGACAAGAAAGGTCCAGTCACTTTTTGTCATATCTCTAACGGTTATCTAATATATATACAACCGCATGTGTAACTGACTGACTGACTGACTCACTCACTCACTCACGTATACTAATTCTAACCTACTTCCAGATGAGTTAGAGACTTGAAATTTGGTACACAGATAGCTTTCCACGTGTAACCACCAGGAAAATCCCGAAAAGTGAGAATTTTTCATTTTCAACCCCTCAAAAAAATTCCCAAAAAATCGCGCATTCTTCACCCCTGCAGGCATTTTTTGTAAGCCCGATAGCGGGCGAACCGTTGGAGCTAGCTCGGATCTGACGGAAAATTCATGGTCAGGAATGAAGTGAACTACAAAAAAGGTCTAATGACTTTTTGCTCTATCTTCCATGGTTAAGCGACAAAACGCTCGAACATTTGAAATTCCAGAGATTTTTTCGATAAAAATAATGTTTCAAGCCCGATAGCGGCCGAACCGTTGGTCGTAGCTCAAATCTGATTGACCCATCAAATTAGCAAATTGCGCGATCTACAGAAAAGGTCCAGTAATCTTTTGCCCTATCTCGATTGGTTTGGCCGAAAAACGTGATTATGTACAATTTTGTTGTAACTTTTACGCGAAACTTTTGTTTTTGGGGTCGATAGCGGCGAAACCATTGGTCGGAGGTCAAAATAAGACTAACGTTTTATTTAGGAAATAAGATGACCTACAAAAAAGGTCCAGTGATTTTTTACTATATTTCCCTTAGTTTGACCGCAAAACGCGATTAAGTGAAAATATTGGACATTTTCGCCTAAAAATTTACATTCCGGGCTTGATAGCGGCTAAACGGTTGGTCGTAACTCAAAACAAATTTTAAACGGGATTTAGGAAATCACGTGATCTACAGAAAAGGTTCAGTGACTTCGGGAGTTGGCTGAGCGTTAGCTAAGCGTCAATAGTAGATAGGGACAGAGGAATATTTATTATGTTCACAGACACAATACCCTCTAAAAAAGGCCCAAGTGTGTCATTAACCCCCGGTAATATTAACCCCCCCCCCGGGGATTTCCTGGTATGACCTGATAACCTCCTGTACATTCAACCCCCTGATGTGTTAACCCCCCTGGTAACATTAAACCCCCCCAGGGAATTTCCTGCCATGACCTCATGTCCGAATTTTACCAGTCACCAAATCTCTTAACCCCCCCCCCTGGGAAGATCCTGGTATGACCAGATAACCCCCTGGAGACTTATCCCCCGGTAACGTTAACCCCCCCTGGGAATTTGTTCATATGACCAGACAATATCCTGACGAAATTAAACCCCCTCTTGTCTTAACCTCCTTAACATTAATCACCCACCCAGGGAATTTCTCGCCTTGACTAGATAGTCTCCTGGTGATATTAAACCCCCTGTTCGACTTAAAATACTGCCTTGAGGTCGGTTTTTATTATGTTTATACTAAACAATTCAAGATAGCTGACCCGTGCAGACTTTTCTCCCGAGCTCATTTCTGGCTAAACCATAGGTCGTAGATCAGATCTGAGGGCACAATCGAAAGACAAAATTAAATTTCCGACAAGAAAGGTCCAGTCACTTTTTGTCATATCTCTAACGGTTATCTAATATATATACAACCGCATGTGTAACTGACTGACTGACTGACTCACTCACTCACTCACGTATACTAATTCTAACCTACTTCCAGATGAGTTAGAGACTTGAAATTTGGTACACAGATAGCTTTCCACGTGTAAACCACCAGGAAAATCCCGAAAAGTGAGAATTTTTCATTTTCAACCCCTCAAAAAAATTCCCAAAAAATCGCGCATTCTTCACCCCTGCAGGCATTTTTTGTAAGCCCGATAGCGGGCGAACCGTTGGAGCTAGCTCGGATCTGACGGAAAATTCATGGTCAGGAATGAAGTGAACTACAAAAAAGGTCTAATGACTTTTTGCTCTATCTTCCATGGTTAAGCGACAAAACGCTCGAACATTTGAAATTCCAGAGATTTTTTCGATAAAAATAATGTTTCAAGCCCGATAGCGGCCGAACCGTTGGTCGTAGCTCAAATCTGATTGACCCATCAAATTAGCAAATTGCGCGATCTACAGAAAAGGTCCAGTAATCTTTTGCCCTATCTCGATTGGTTTGGCCGAAAAACGTGATTATGTACAATTTTGTTGTAACTTTTACGCGAAACTTTTGTTTTTGGGGTCGATAGCGGCGAAACCATTGGTCGGAGGTCAAAATAAGACTAACGTTTTATTTAGGAAATAAGATGACCTACAAAAAAGGTCCAGTGACTTTTTACTATATTTCCCTTAGTTTGACCGCAAAACGCGATTAAGTGAAAATATTGGACATTTTCGCCTAAAAATTTACATTCCGGGCTTGATAGCGGCTAAACGGTTGGTCGTAACTCAAAACAAATTTTAAACGGGATTTAGGAAATCACGTGATCTACAGAAAAGGTTCAGTGACTTCGGGAGTTGGCTGAGCGTTAGCTAAGCGTCAATAGTAGATAGGGACAGAGGAATATTTATTATGTTCACAGACACAATACCCTCTAAAAAAGGCCCAAGTGTGTCATTAACCCCCGGTAATATTAACCCCCCCCCCCGGGGATTTCCTGGTATGACCTGATAACCTCCTGTACATTCAACCCCCTGATGTGTTAACCCCCCTGGTAACATTAAACCCCCCCAGGGAATTTCCTGCCATGACCTCATGTCCGAATTTTACCAGTCACCAAATCTCTTAACCCCCCCCCCTGGGAAGATCCTGGTATGACCAGATAACCCCCTGGAGACTTATCCCCCGGTAACGTTAACCCCCCTGGGAATTTGTTCATATGACCAGACAATATCCTGACGAAATTAAACCCCCTCTTGTCTTAACCTCCTTAACATTAATCACCCACCCAGGGAATTTCTCGCCTTGACTAGATAGTCTCCTGGTGATATTAAACCCCCTGTTCGACTTAAAATACTGCCTTGAGGTCGGTTTTTATTATGTTTATACTAAACAATTCAAGATAGCTGACCCGTGCAGACTTTTCTCCCGAGCTCATTTCTGGCTAAAACCATAGGTCGTAGATCAGATCTGAGGGCACAATCGAAAGACAAAATTAAATTTCCGACAAGAAAGGTCCAGTCACTTTTTGTCATATCTCTAACGGTTATCTAATATATATACAACCGCATGTGTAACTGACTGACTGACTCACTCACTCACTCACGTATACTAATTCTAACCTACTTCCAGATGAGTTAGAGACTTGAAATTTGGTACACAGATAGCTTTCCACGTGTAACCACCAGGAAAATCCCGAAAAGTGAGAATTTTTCATTTTCAACCCCTCAAAAAAATTCCCAAAAAATCGCGCATTCTTCACCCCTGCAGGCATTTTTTGTAAGCCCGATAGCGGGCGAACCGTTGGAGCTAGCTCGGATCTGACGGAAAATTCATGGTCAGGAATGAAGTGAACTACAAAAAAGGTCTAATGACTTTTTGCTCTATCTTCCATGGTTAAGCGACAAAACGCTCGAACATTTGAAATTCCAGAGATTTTTTTCGATAAAAATAATGTTTCAAGCCCCGATAGCGGCCCGAACCGTTGGTTCGTAGCTCAAATCTGATTGACCCATCAAATTAGCAAATTGCGCGATCTACAGAAAAGGTCCAGTAATCTTTTGCCCTATCTCGATTGGTTTGGCCGAAAAACGTGATTATGTACAATTTTGTTGTAACTTTTACGCGAAACTTTTGTTTTTGGGGTCGATAGCGGCGAAACCATTGGTCGGAGGTCAAAATAAGACTAACGTTTTATTTAGGAAATAAGATGACCTACAAAAAAGGTCCAGTGACTTTTTACTATATTTCCCTTAGTTTGACCGCAAAACGCGATTAAGTGAAAATATTGGACATTTTCGCCTAAAAATTTACTTTCTTGGCTATAGCCTGGTTTTCACTACTTAAACGGATTGAATCCTTTATAGTTCTGACTTAGATGCTGCGTAACTTCTTGAGGATATTTTATGAACAATACTCAAAGCAATTATTAACCCCCAAAAACCCGATTTCTGTATCTAAGTCTAAATTACCCGATGTTAACTGGTACATTACCCCAGAATTTTCTACCTATCAATTACAGACAAATTTTGACCCTGAAACTGGTAACCAGAACCCGAATATCCGTTTCCCCCTGGAATTCAAACCGCATTCCGAGATTGTACCTACGTACCGGATTCTGACAAATTCTGGTGAAAACTCACTAAATTTGCTTATCTGTTATACAAAAAGCTGACATGACATTTCTGAGTCATTTTCTGCTAAACATGGTCGAACGATCTGCCATCTGAGTCAAAACGTAGTAATATAATTTTTAACGCATGTGTAATGACTGAAACTGACTATCACTTTTTAAGAAGAAATTGTACACAATATTGTGTAACCCCAGAAACCAAGATTTCTCAACCCCCTGAAAATCCCAAAATTCGTCCCAAATACTTGAATCCACCCTGAGGTTTCTTCGTAGCCCGTATAGCGCAACCGTTAGGGAATTGTTACCATATCTAAACAGGAAATTCCCTAATTCCAGGAATGAGTGATATCTACAAAAAACTCATATGAACCTTTTTCTGTTTTACCAGGTTAGCGACAAAAGCTCGAAATTTGAAATCCAGATTTTTCTAAAATAATTTCAAGCCGATAGGCCGAACTTTCGTTAGCTATTATTCCGATCAAATACCAATTGGCATCTACGAAAACCAGAATCTTTTGACCCTACTCATTGTTTACCCAAAAATCAACCAATTTTCTGTACTATTTACCTATTTTTACGGCCTCGATAGCGTGAAACCATTGGTCGGAGGTCAAATAACTAATATTTTTATTAAAAAATTAAGACAACCCGAAAATTGTCCAGTTTTTTATTATTTACACCTAGTGACCGTCAAAGCATTATGAAAATATTGGACATTCGTAAAAATTAATTTCCACTAGAGCCGTCACTTTTTCGTATCTAACGAATTACTATCGAAATACTAATTTAACTTTGTGATACGCTGAAATCGTAAATAGTATTAGGAAATCTTATATTACGACATTACCCTTAAACCCAGATTAACCTAATTTACCCCTGGTAGCTCCGGTACTGATCAATATTCCGTGGTAACCTAATAAACCTAATTCCAACTTTCAGTGTTATAATTACAGACTTTAAACCCAGAAAATCCGAAAAAGCGATTTTTCTTTAACCCCTCAAAAAAATTCCCCAAAAAATCGCGATTCTTACCCCTGCGGCATTTTTTTAAGCCGATACGGAGCGAACCGTTGGACTAGATCTACGGAAATTCATGTCAGGAATAAGTGAATAAAAAAGGTCTATGACTTTTCCCATCTCTGGTTTAGCGACAAAACGCTGAAATTTAAATTCCAAGGATTTTTTCGATCAAAATTAATGTTTCAAGCCCTGAT